>NW_027218016.1:0-7500 GCF_042767895.1 Penaeus vannamei | reverse complement strand
CTTTGCGGGTAAAGAGCGCGTTACATTCCTTCCGAGCAAGAGCTTAGAGCAGCTTCCCCTGTTTTATTGTCTCAGGTAGGGATTAGGCGAAAATACTCTGCCTCCAATCGGAATCATATGATAATCTCTCTCGGAAATGCATTTTCAATCGTATTTTTGCCCAAGAATTTTGCAGTTAAGCAGAGTAAAGACAGGCCGTTTGTGTTCAGCAGCTTTAAAAGAGAATACCATTTACAATGGAACGAAAAAATAGTTCCCCGAACGAGCGGATAGCGAATGAATTTTGATTTATCTACTAATACGAGGCATTTGTGTGGATGCGTGAATATTGTCAAAACAACCAATAACAAAAGAGCTATTATTCATACAAAAGAGGATCCGTGTTTTGTTATTGGTTATATTTCACGGCGGAATATTTCATTTGACACTTGTTGTTTTTGCTTTCTGCTGTTGTGGCTGCCGTTGCTGTCGTTGGTTTTCTTGTTGTCGCCGTTGTTTTTGTTCTTGTTATATTGTTTGTCATTGCCGTTGTTGTTTGCACTAATGCTGTTCTTTTTTGCCATTGTTTTTATTGCTTGTTGTTACTAGTTTCTAGTTGCTATTTGCGTTCCTTTTTGTTTGTCGTTAGGGCTATTTTCATGTTATCGTTGCTAGATTATTTTGCTATAATATGATACTATTTGATAAAGCACTAAGATATGGTTAGTTGTTCATGCTTTCAATCCACAACATTGATTCGTAGAATTCCCTTTTAGTGAACAACTGTTCTTTTCCTCGCGGTTTTACGTATCCTCTCTGATCATGCAAGAAAAATCCTTTGTACCTGTTGGTATATTTTACCAATCTCGGTTTTGGTAATTACCGAGAAGTCTTGAAATGGATTTTTATGTTCCCATTATAACCGTGCCCCAAAGGGTTCCTTGGTGGCCATCTTGGATTTCTGCTGAAAATCGATAATTGGCATAACTTTTATACCATAAAGGTGAATTACACTGATGTTTATTACGTTTGTTATGAGAGATGGATTGTGCATTTGCCTTGATATTGTTCTGAATTCATAAAACACCGATAATGCAGACATTTAACATGGGTGACGCTAAATGTTGCAGATTATCCCTTTGCATGAATATCAATGCACGGTCACCTAAAGCATATTACAGAGCGGGAGTTCAAAATTCATAATATGAAGAAAATTATCTTATTTTGCACGACAAGGGAGCCTACACAAGCGATAGTCCTTGTCATTTTTTCCTTGCGTTATTGTATAGCTAGCTAACGCCGCGAAGAGCCTCCTCCTGTTCAGTCTCTCGTCCACCGTGCTCATCTCCTTCCATCTCTCCTCAACAAATTTCGTAGCGGCAAGGAAGGGCCGGAGGACGGCCGCGTCGCACGGGCAACATCTGGTCTGTTTACGAGCTCCGTTGTATGTGGCTTATTCGATTAGTGCGTCACAAGGTTGCTTCTGAGAGATGTGAGAGTTCATTTAAAGGTTTAGCTCGATCTTCCTCGTCATTTCGCTCCGCCTCTGTCTTTGGCGGCCGGACAGCGGATACTCGAAAGCCTTCACGTTTTCCTTAACCCTTTGCTTTACGGTCAACTAACAACCGAGATTTCTGGAAAAGGCTGCTTGGTGCTTAGGATTGCTACAATGCAATGTTATAAACAAAGTGACAAGGGACAAATTGACAGATCGACAGATATATATACATATAAATATATATATATATATATATATATATATATATATATATATATATATATATATAGAGAGAGAGAGAGAGAGAGAGAGAGAGAGAGAGAGAGAGAGAGAGAGAGAGAGAGAGAGAGAGAGTCAGAACTGCAGGTACAATAAAAAGGCTGTAATGTCTTTATTTTGTGTAGCAGCCCATGTCATAACCCACACATACATTACAAGCTACACACACACACACACACACACACACACACACATATATACTCTCTCTCTCTCTCACTCTGTCTCTCTCTCTCTCACTCTCTCTCTCTCTCTCTATATATATATGTATATATATATATTTATATATATACTTATTTATATATATATATATATATTCATATACATACATATATATATATATGTATATATATGTATATATATATATATATATATATATATATATATATATATATATATATATATATATATATATATATATATATATATATATATGTATATATATATATATATATATATATATATATATATATATATATATATATATACATATATATATATATATATATATAATGTTATACTTAAGGGTAATCTGTTGATATCTAAAGAAGCTTATTTTCACACTTCCCACATTTGGTGTTGCTTTCTCCATTCGTATATATTGTGTGAATGTTTAATCCTCTTTCATCCCCCCCCCCCCCCTCTCTTTCTCTTCTTCTCTCTCTCTGTCTGTCAGTATCTCTCTCTCTCTCTCTCTGTTCAGCCTCCCTGCCTTTCTGTCTCTCTCTGTCTGAGTGTCTTCAGCCTCCCTGCCTATGTCTGTTTCTGTCTGTCTGTCTGTCTTTGTCTGTCTGTCTGTCTCTGTCTGTCTCTGTCTGTCTGTCTGTCTCTGTCTGCCTGTCTGTCTGTCTGTCTGTCTGTCTGTCTGTCTGTCTGTCTCTGTCTCTGTCTCTGTCTCTGTCTCTGTCTCTGTCTCTGTCTGTCTCTCTCTCTCTCTCTCTCTCTCTCTCTCTCTCTCTCTCTCTCTGTGTGTGTGTGTGTGTGTGTGTGTGTGTGTGTGTGTGTGTGTGTGTGTGTGTGTGTCCAGTCTCCCTGCCTCCACATCAAAGCGTTCTCGCACACGTGGTCATTTCGTATCTTGTTGTCGACTCTGTCACCCTCTACCCCCTTTCCTTATCGTCTTCCTCCCTCCCTTCTTCCCTTTCTTGCACAAATAATCTTCTTGATCCATTTATATTTTCGTATTCGTCTCCTTTCCCATTAGCTCCGAACTAATTTCTAACGAGTAATTTCAAAATGTCTGGGAACCAAAAAGGGGAGTTGAGGTGGAGTGCAGAGGGAGTGGTCCGCGGATACGCCGTCACAGAGTGCAAATTAGGGCGTCTCTTGTGGACTGAATGTATTTAATTATTAGGAAGAAATGCTGAAGCGCGTCCTGTGCACGTGCCAAAGCGAGGGAAAGGGGCTTTGATAAGGATTGAACTGGTAAACACACGCACACACACACACACACACACACACACACACACACACACACACACACACACACACACACACACACACACACACACACACACACACACAATTTTAAACACATACACGTTAAATTTCAAATACACACACACATATCCCTTCAAGAAAATGGGTCTGGCTATGAGTGTTCTTGACTTCTTGTGAGTTCATAAAAAACAAACACCAGTGATAGATAATTGGAAAACACTGAACGTTAAGAAAATAAATAAACAATAAAAAGCCCCCTCGCCTTAAAGGGACAGGTTAACACTAAAACGGGGACATTCCTGGCTGGTGCTGACCAATAAAAGAAAGCCGTCTTGGTTATAAGCATTAAATAACATTAGCACGTCCAGCAGTTCCCTAACTGGCATGTCAAAAGGGTCAGACGCAACCTTTTCTTGGAGTTTCCAGCGACGCCACAGTAACGGGTAACCCAGGGTAAGCACTCCTGAGACAACTCGCGTGCAGGTTTATTCACAGGTGGTATCTATACACAGGTAAGCCACGTCATTGTGGCATCAGTTATATCAACAAACACTGAGAAACAATTACTAAAGAATAAACAAGATAACAATTGTCTTGATTAATAATAAATAAGGGTAAAAAGGTGCAAAAACATGTGTAGAATTGCCACAAAAGAAAAATTAGAAGGAGATATTGGCTGACTAAAACACCGTAACCAAAATAAGTAAAACATTAAATTTATACATTAAAGCAAATACCAGAATCAAGTAAAAGCATGATGTAATAAATATGGTTAGTCAAGTCTTCTCTGTCAATAATCAAGCAGGTGACGTGGCAGGTCGTCAGCTTAAAAGAAAAATATTCAAAATTTAATTATATGTATATATATATATATATATATATATATATATATATATATATATATATATATATATATATATATATATATATATATATATATATATATATATATATATATATATATATATATATATATATATATATATATATATATATATATATATATATATATATATATATATATATATATATATGTATATTATATATATATGAATATATATATATACATATATATATATATATATATATATATATATATATATATATATATATGAATATATATATACATATATATATATATGCATATATATATATATATATATATATATATATATATATATATATATATAATATGTGTGTGTGTGTGTGTGTGTGTGTATGTGTGTGTGTGTGTGTGTGTGTGTGTGTGTGTGTGTGTGTGTGTGTGTGTGTGTGTGTGTGTGTGTGTGTGTGTGTGTGCTGTAAGGTTCACATCTAGCCAGATGATATCCGTGGAAGACGAGCCCGGAATACTCCTGTGAGGCAGGAGAGGCTTGGGGACCAAGTGCAAAGGAATAATAGGGGTCCCGTTCACTCCTCATAAGAAAAGGAAAAAAATACAGGAAGCCAAAAGAGTAGCGGCCAAACTTCCAGGTTCTGTGGAAATTGATTTCCTATTGCTTCCACAGATACTATTTACCGGGTAGTGCCTTGTAACATTCAGAGCCGTTTTCATACACATGGGATACGCAAATGAGATGGGTAAACGAGGACATAAGAACAGTAGAAGCAGAAGCAGTAGTAGTAAAAGCAGTAGTAGTAGAAGCAGAAGCAGTAGTAGTAGAAGCAATGACGGTAGAAGCAAAGGCAGTAGTACGAAAATAACGAGGTAAAACACAGGTAAGATAGGTAAAAGCAGCAACCAAAAGTAAAAGCAGGAAACAAAAACAAAAACTAAAATACGAAGGCAGGTAAGTAATAGTTAAAAGCAGTACCAAAACCTAACTGAAATCGTAAAAGAGGAAGACTGAATTAAGGCAGAAGTAAAAACAGTTATGTGGAACGAAAACAGGTAAGTAGTAGTAAATACGGTACTAAAACTTGACTGAAATCGTAAAAAGAGAAAACTAAACGCAGAAGTAAAACAATAAAAGCAGTAAAAATAGAAGTGGCAGAGATAAAACACAAAAAGGGGCACACAAAAGCAGGAAAATACGATAAAATAATGTGCATTGGATTAAAGCAATATAAAACGCACTGAAATCTTCATGAAAATAGATAATAAAAAATACAATGAACTTAGCAGAGACCAGAATACTTCCTTGAATAGGCTCAGTAAAGAAAACATGCAAATCATGACAATGGACGAGTAGCTGGAAATTGTTTATTCTTTGAAAAGTGTGTAATATACATAACCAATGCCTTATTGATTATCAGACTCAACGTCCAGCGTAAATAACAACTAGGCAAGTAATGAAATGGGACTAGTTCAACCTTTGGCGAAGCTTCAGCAGAGAAGAGGGTAATTCCAAACACAGAAATCCATTTGACACTGTTTATTGTTTTGGGTCGCGGGCTGTCATGGACTCGTGACGTCACAAAAAACGAACCAATTTACAAAATAATTTACCAATAAAATAAAGTTCAATCTGAATACATGGTAAAAACATAGTGTGATAAAATATATACACAAAAAAACAGTAAAATACAGTAAAAATACAGAATAAGAAAAATACTTATATCAATAAATCATCTAGATTAAACACGGGTTTGGAAAAGCTTCAGTAATGAATAAAAATAAAAATACATGAAAAAAACAATAAAATAAGTACTCAATCACCATAAAAGAGCGTTAAAAGAAATATGTCGTGTCAGGTCACTAACACCGCGAAATAAGTTAAATCAAAATTAAAGAGAAATAAAGCTTCAACAGTAACAATGAAAATGTATAAAACCTATTAAATATATCAATTGAAATCTGAACTTAAAAAAATAAAAATACAATAATTAACGTAATTAAAAGCGAACAACGAAAGAAAACGGGCACCGGGATAACTAAAGTACTCCCGCGCTGGGGAAATCGTGGTTCAAAAAAAGGTCAAGTGCGAGTGCAACTGGAGTGTGTCGCTCTCTCCTCCGGATCGTAGACCACACTCCACAATATATATATATATATATATATATATATATATATATATATATATATATATATATATATATATATATATATATATATATATTGTCCCCGCACACTAGTCACATCCAAACGCAATAGGCAGTCACACCATAGAATCAGCACCTGAAAACACAGTAGCAAGAAAGGGAAAGGAGGATATAAATATAAATGATAAAACCCCGACTTCGCGATATATTAAAGCGGAAGGCTATGACGTCAGCATTACAATGGGGCAGAATTTGAAGTTGACAGATAAACTCTTCCTCGCCGAAAGAGGGAAAGACTTCCCTCTCTGCAACAGAATCATAATCCAAACCAAAATATCCGACATTTCGACCCAGATTTTCCACCGGGAAAGTATTTGGCAGTTCCTGTACTTTACTGAATTGGTTATGATCACGAAGGCGAATGTGGCAAGAGGTATATATACGGGTATATGGTGCTTCAAAAATACTGTAATGGAAAAACTCATAACAGTAGTGATTTATCCAACAGCGGGAGTTTTCCAGGAGAGAGAGAATGGCGTCGTGCTTCACTCCCAGGCCGGAATTGCACATAAATCGCTCTCTTTTGACCCTCCGAAGTCGTCGCCTTTGATTGCGCTCTCTAATCAGCGGCCGGATGACTGAAGGCTTTCTCTGTTGGCTCATTCGCCTCTCTCTCTCTCTCTATCTATCTACATATCTATCTATCTATATCTATCTATCTATCTATCTATCTATCTATCTATCTACCTACCTATCTATCTATCTATCTATCTATCTACCTATCTATCTCTCTGTCTGTCTGTCTATCTATCTATCTATCTATCTATCTATCTATATATCTATCTATATCTATCTATATATATATATACAGAGAGAGATAAATAGATAGAAAGAGACACAGAGCAGAAAGACATAGATAGCAAGGTAAGTATACAGGCGGATGGATAGATAGATAAATGAATATATGGGAAGGCGGCAGGTAGCTATCTAAATGGAAATAGATGTAGATACAAGCAGCGTGCAAGCACACAAATCAGTCCTGCATTGATGCACGAATCCCTCCCAAACCCCGCGTCCGGGGCCCTCAAAAGGGCGTGAGGCGCCTGACCTCCCAAAATTCCTCGTCGTCACAAGCACATAACTCGATTACTAGGGCGATAACGCGAGGCGAGCAAACGGTCCAAATTTGTAGGCTGCGTGATTTCCCTCGCGCCTCTGTGACAGCTGGCAGGGTGACCTTCCTTGACCTTGTGGGCGGAGGAGGGTCGGGTTTCCTGGAGGATGGAGAAAAGGGGGGATGAAGAGGGAGGGAAAGCGGGTTGTGG
>NW_027218015.1:0-14529 GCF_042767895.1 Penaeus vannamei | reverse complement strand
ACATGATAATTACTCTGTGCCGAAACAGGAGGCCGGAGGCTTAGGTCTCGTTGGCTCCTACGGCCCCGCAAACTAGGGGGTAAGATCATGATAACCCCTACACCTGCAAACACGGTGTCCGAGCGCGCGGCCTGCCTCGTTCCCTCACGCCAGAGGAATTATTTATAATAATTATGATGAAACGGTAAAACATAGTCACGATGATGATAATGATATTAATAACGATAATGATGATAATAACAATGATGATAAAAATAATAACAATAATGATGACGATAATAAAATGAAAAAGATAATTGTAATGACAATCAAGATAATGATGATACTAACAGTAATGATAATAATAATGATAATCATTACGATAATGATGATAGTAATAATGATAATGCTCATAATAATAATACTGATGCAAATGATAATGAGGATAGTAATGATAATAATGATGTTAATAGTAATAATGATTATGGTGTTAATAAAAACAATGATGACAATAATGATAATGATAGTAATAATGATTGTAGTGATAATAAAACAATAATACTAATAACAATAACGATGATACTAATGATGATAATGGTGATAACGATATTAATAGAAAAATGGTAATGATAATAAATATGATAATAAAGAATAATGATAATGATAATAACAACAACAGCAGCAATAGTTATTATGATGATAATAAAAAAAAAATGATAATGATAATAATAACGATGATGATAATGATCCTGATGATAATGATAATAATGATGATAATAACAACAACAGCAACAACAACAACATTATTGATAATGATAATGATAATAATAATAATGATAGTAGTAGTAGTAATAATAATAATGATAATAATAGTAATAATTACAATATTACTACTACTAACAATAATGGTGATAATATTCATGTATTAAATTTGATAACGATTATTCTGATAATAGTATGATAATTAATTTAGCGATACTACTATTAATAGTATTATTGATATTGATAATAACAATGTTAATGATAATCATAGCAATAATGTTTATGATAATAACAATAATATCAATATTTATGTTAATAATAATGATAATAAGAGCAATGATATTGCTCAATGATAATGGTAAAATGATGACGATAATGATGATAATGATAATGAAAATAACAAAAAAATGATAATAAGAACAATAATTATAATAATCATAATAATAATAATAGTGATAATAATAATAATAATAATAACAATGATAATAATAATAATAATAATACCATTACTAATAACAATAATAACAGTAATAATGACAATGATAATATCATAATTAATAACAACAACAATAATAATCATAATGATGGAAATAATAATATTAATAACAATAATGATTATGGTAACAATAATAACAATCATAATAACAATGATATAAATAATGATCATAATGAAAATTATAATGATAATGAAATAATAATAATAATAATGATTGTAACTGTGATAAGAATAATTATGACAAAAATGATAATATCAATAATGACAATTACGATAATAATGATAGTTATAATATGAATATTGACAATGGCATTTTAACTGTAATGTTAGTAACGACGATGATTATGTTGATAATAACACAGACCAAGATAATTGTAAAGATAATGAAAATGATGATGTTGATGATGATAATTATAATAATAATAAAAATTATAATAGTGATAATAGCAATAATAAGAAAAATAACAATGATAACAATAATGATAATGATAATAATGATGATAATAATAATAGCAATAATAATAATGGTGATGATAATGATTATGATAATAATAACAATAATGGAATAATATCAATAGTAAAGTTAATAATGATAATAATAACAATGATAAAAATGATCATGATGATAATGATAATGATGATATTAATGACAAAAATAATGATGATAACAATAATATTAACAAACATAATAGTAATGATGATGAAGATAATAATATTGACTAAAGTATTATTAATGGTGATAACAACAGAAGTTGTAATTCAAAAATAATGATGAAAGCAATATTCATGATAATGACAATAATGATAATGATAACAATAACAATAATGATAAGACAAAGAAAAGATTAATATATTAATAGTAATGATAGCGATAATAAAATAGCAACACAAACAATAATAATGATAACAATAGCAAAGGCGATAATACTAGTGCTAGCAATAACAGTAATGATAATGATGATGATGATGATAATGATGATAGCGATATAAATGATAATAATGAGGATAATGATAGTAATAATAATAATAATAATAATAATAATAATAATAATAATAATAATAATAATAATAATAATAATAATAATAATAATAACAATAATAATAATAATGATAATAATGATAATGATAATAATAACAATTATAAGAATGATAATGATATTAACAAGATCAACCGCAATAAAGATAAAAATTATGATAACAATAATAATGATGATAATGATAATAATTAAAACAACAACAATAACAACAACAATAATGATAATAATAATAATAATGATAATAACAATAATAATGATAATGATAATAATAATAAAAAAAAATTATATTAGTAATAATAATATTAACAATAATAAAAATCATGATGATAATGATTATAATAAAGATAATTATTATAATGACAACAACACTAATACTAATGATAATGATGATAATAATAAAAGATAATTATGATAATATTGACAATAAAATTAGGAAAACAACAGCAACAAAATTATAATGATAATGATGACAACAATAATAATGTTAATACAAGCGATAATGATAACGAACATGATAATGATAATATTGTTGATAATAATAAACAATAACAGCAACAATGGTAATAATAATAATGATAATAATAACGGTAGTAATAACAGCGATAATGATGAAAATGATAGTGATAATGCCAATAATGATAATTAGAGTGATAATAATAATAATAATAATAATTACATTGATTGTAATACTATTGATAATAATTGTAATAATAACATGAGAAAGATAATAATGATGATAATAATAACAATACTAATAGTTATAATGATATCAATGATAGTAGCAATAGTAATGATGATGGTAGCAATAAGAACAACAACAACAACAGCAGCAATAATAATAATAATAATAATAATAATAATAATAATTATAATGATAAAAATACAGTAAGAAGAAAAGAAATAATAATGATAAAAAGTCATAACAGTTACAATGATAATTGTAACGAGTATAATGATAATGCCATTAATACTATTACTAGAAACGATAGTAATGATAATGATAATTTTATGCGTGTTATGCGCCCTGCGCGTTATCATTGAGATTGAGATTGAGATAATAATGATGATGATAGTCATAGTAATAATGATAACAATAATAATAATAGTCATGATAATTATAATAATATAATATAATAATACGAATAACTTTATAATTGATAATCATTATGATAATAATAATGGTAATGATAATAATAAAAAATAATAACAATAACAATAATAATAGTTATAATAATGATAATGAATAATGATGACAATGATTATAATGGTAATAGTAATAATGATAATAATAATAGTAATAATAATAATAATAATAACTATAACGATAACTGTAATAACGATAAGGATTATGAAAACAAAAAATGATGATATTAATAATAGTGATATTTTATATGCAATGATGAGGATATGCAAAGGAATGAAAAGAATATCGATAATGAAACGAAACATTCACAGTAATGTTAATATTTGCAATGCAATAATGAAAAGATGTTAATCTTACTAAGAGTAATAATGGAAAAAGCAATGATCATGATGACATAATGATTATAACAATGATTATGGTGATAATTAGAACAAAATGTTAATAATGATAGTATAACATACTGTCAGTAAGACTAATGAAACATAATACTGATGTTAAAAGCGTTAATTCTTTCAGCATCACCGTTATGATGACAAGCAACATGGTGATGAACCAAGAGAGAAGTGCATTTTGCACAGGAATTAGCAAAAGAACCGATAACGTTGCGATTAGAGGCATGGACAGCATTGGCCACATAGTGTTGATAATACATGCGATAATAGAAATAACAACAAAGAGAGATAATAGAATAGAATACAGCAATAATAAAGATTAACAAAATACACGACTTGTATGAAGAGGATGATAATGATGATTATAATCATACTACTGCTACTGCTTCTAATGGCGTTAGTGGGAGTGCAATGGATTGATGCCGGTCAAGGAAAACTGAACGATAAAACCCCGCTCAACCTTTGACCTCTTTGCAATCAACATTTTCACAACTGTTAATATTGCGATTCCACAGCGTTTTTGCTGTTAAAAGTAATTGTTTTTCTCTATTCGTAAAACGGCAAGTAAAATGTAATCTATGAAATGCATATGGATATTGCCTCAACAGCATTCGAGTAAATTGTTTTTCATTTGTACTTTCCAATGGCTTGGCAGGTGTTTCCGCGCGGCAGTGAAATGGCCGGCGCCCCCCCCCCCTGCACCCCCTCCTGTGCGGCGTCTTCCGTAAGTACTCCCGGCCCGCTAATGGACTCTCTTTCGCCGGGCCATCTGCGGGATAGATTTCGCTCTTGAGCTCTTTTACTAAGCTGCAATTTCTGGATCTGTTATTATATCATTATATATATATATATATATATATATATATATATATATATATATATATATATATATATATATATATATATAATATATATATATATATATATATATATATATATATATATATATATATATATTTATATATAATAATGCGCGCGCGCACACACACACACACACACACACACACACACACACACACACACACACACACACACACACACACACACACACATACACACACACACACACACACACACATACACGACGAGAAGTGTTGTGCATCAGCGCAGTACAGCTCTTATACATTGAGCAATGGGTGGTCTAGTCTGCTAGCCATGGGTTTATGTAAATGTGTATAGTTTGTTGAAAAGGAAAAGTTGGGTCAGAAAGTGAAGGAATAAGTGAATAAACAGAAAAGGATGTTTGCATTGTGAGCCGGGACGTGAGAGAGAAGGAGAGGGAGGCGAGAAGTGACCGCGAATCCTGCTTGGTAAGCGTTTCGCGCCTAGAGACAACTGACGTGAGTACAGCTCTGTTTTTTGTTTGTTTAATGAGGAACAACTGAGATCAGACGAAAAAAAGGAAGTTAGCGGAAGCAGCAGTCAGAATTGAGGCTCTTGAAGCCAAGGTTGACAACCTGGTAGCAGAATGCTTCAAAATACATAAAGAAAATGTGAATCTGAAGGAACTGGTAGAAAACTTGCGTAGAAACACAACTATTCAGAGAGGAAATATGGAAAAATCTGACCTGAAAATTAAAGAACTAAAGGAAAAGTTAGAAGCTGAAACCAAAATTGGCAACGGTAGTGAAACCGAAGCAAAAAATCTACAGGAAAAAGTTGAGGAGGTTTTTAAAGTACAAGAAATTGTCAAACAGATCGAAAGCAATTTGTCAAGCAGCCAAGCGCAGGTAATGGAAGAATCTTAAAAGATGACAGCTACATATGTCGATGTATCAAAGGTAAAGGAAACCGTAAATTAAATGAAAAATATATATATATATATATAAAAAAGACATCAAGACCACAAAGGAAGAAATTAAGACACAGCTTGCAGAAACGATAAAGAAGAACGAATTCAAATCCCACCTTGGGCAACATGCAAGAAATATTGCTAATTTGGCTGACGTAAACAAGAACATAGTCATATTGGGACATGAAGAAAAAGTTGTAGAAGATGGATTGAACGATACAATGAAGACAAGAAATTAATTGTAGACACTCTCAAGGTCATAAATCCCGAATTCGCAGAACAGAATATCATAGCTCACAGGAGGCTGGGATTATTCGAAAAGGGAAAGAAACGGCCTCTAAAAGTAACATTCTTGAATAAGCAAATGGCAACTGATATAATAAAGAAAGACAAAGTTCTGGCCACCCATGAGGAATATAAGAAAATCTGGATAAGAGAAAATATGACCGAAGATGACAGAGTAACACTACCAAAGAAATTGGAAGAAGTAAAAAACAAAAATGAACAAAGGACTGAAGAGGAAAATATGCTATCGGAACCAATATGTAGAGACAGACAATCATTAACCCTGCAACCAAAACTAATACCTGAAGATTATATAGAATTAGTGTATACAAATGTTGATGGTTTATTTTCGAAGTTGCTTGAACTAGAGACAATAATTGGTATGAATAAACCAAATGTTATAAGCGTCACTGAAACCAAACTGGATCCCTCCATAGAGGATGTAACATTAGGACTGAAAGACTATAATATTTGGAGGAAAGATAGGGCAAATGGAAATGGAGGGGGGGGGGTAACAATATCAATAAGGAAAAGAATTATTACAAAGGAGTTGGAAATTAATCAGGACCCCATAGTGGAACTGAAGGTAACTGAGGTAGAAACAAACGGGGTAAACACAATAATAACCACGATATACATGCCACCTCAAACATCGATGTGGTCACAAGAAAATTACCAGAAAGTAATTCAAGAGACATTAAATACCAAATGTACCCCGTCAATACATCGTCAGAGGAAAGGTTGCCTCCCTGCCCAAAGGCAGTCCTTCTATCCTCGCCTTCGGGATTCGAGAGCAAGGAAAAGCTACTGTTTGTAACTTCTAGATTTGGGTCCAGAGTGAAGATTCAAGGGGATGTACAGTACGCCAATGCTTAATAGGCCTTTTCTGACGATCATTTGGCCCCATCGGCTCCTTGATTCTAATGATAAACACTATTATCATTCAAGAAAATCGCACAAAATCTTATGCAGTCTCCGAACTTATTTAAAAATCAAAACTCTAAGTAATGATGCTGTATTGTTTACTATTTCATTTCAGCATCTTCGTTGTTCTTTAGTGTGTGTGTGTGTGTGTGTGTGTGTGCGCGCGCGCGCGCGCGCGTGTTTGTCTCCTCTTTGCGCTTGCAGCCCGACTCATGTCTTACTTTTGTGGTCGGCACATTTGCCTCCGAGCACAGGCGGGAGGGGAAGCCTTTCTCCTAATTACCGTTAATCATGCAAATGACTTTTTCGGGTTTGCAATTACACTGCTCAGCTCAGGATTTATATTTTTGTCTTCAACAGCAGGTAATGCTTTGAAATCGTTTTCCTGTATTTTATCTAAGTGTGGATTTTTAATTCCTAGGCCCCATGTGATGTAAAACCTCCGCGATGCTTATGTTTGGATGCGCGCAGCATGGAGCACAGGCGTTCCATGGCTCTTTCATGTTGGAGGCTGCATGGTATGTGCTCAGTGCCACCGAGGCTGATGCCAGAATCTAAACGTAGATATTTTTTTCCAATAAACTTTTAGCAAGAGGAAAAGGACCGGTGCAACGTCCACACAGATCCATCTAATACGCAGTTTCATTATCCAGCTGGGGAGCACACACGTATTTTCAGTGTTGGTGTGCTCTTTGAAGCCTACAATATCTGCAATATTTGGTCTGCATGATGGCTAGGGATCATTGCTCTGGTACGACGAATGAGTCTCAACTATGCAATTTTAAATTTGTTTTCTTCTATCCGCTTACAGTAAGGTGAGAAATACCAATTGTATGTCACTCACTAACACGGGCAGTTACGGACAAACAGACAGATAAAACATACAGTTGCCGGGAAATGGGGGCGCAATTTTCTGTCGGGATATTTGCACGGACATGCAGTTAGTCATCCATCAATGTGCATGACAGTAACGGCGTATTATTTGCAGCGATAGATAAAAAGTGGGCGACTGTTTAAAGTTGTTTACCGATTCTTTGGGCATGAAGCAGAGCGAAACTAGCGTTGATGTTGCAATGAACCGATGTTGGCATTATTATTTGAAATAGCGATCATATTAATAAGGTAATGATCATTATGATCATCATGTGAAGAAGTAAGCCGATGATTATCGTTGTCATAATATTTGTTATTATGATCTTTATCAATCCTATTATCATTGCAATCAGTAAGAGTACCATTATCACCACCATTTCTCATTATTATTATCATAATTATCATCATAATCATTACTGTAATCATTAATATTATCACCATTACTAATGTAATTCTCACTATTATAATTATTATTATTAACAATAGTTATAATTGTAAAAATAATGATCACAGCAATGATTACAAAAATGATTTTGATGCAAATGATAACCATAACAGTGAGAAATGGGAATACTTATGATAATGAAATTGTTTTTGTTATTGATATTATTATTATCCTTATTAATATCAATAGTAGTAGTAGTAATAATAGTATTATTATCGTTAGTATTATCATTGATTTCATTATTACTATTATTGTTATTATTATTATCATCATTGTTATCATTGCCATTATTATTATCATCATTATTTCTAACATTGTTACTATTATTAGTATTATTAGTATTATCATTATTAGTATTATCATTATCATTATTATAATCATTGTCGTTATTGTTGATATTATTACTATTGTGATAATAATGATAATGATAATTGATGTTAATAATAATAATAATGATAAGTATAACAGTAATACATTTCTAAAATTATCAATATTAACAACCATATCATATTTATGATCTCTACAACTGTAAATAATACAGTAAATGATAAAAGGATGCATACTACAAAGTAGTATGCATCCTTCCTTCGTCGTCGGCACAGTCTATAGACACCCACTTGCTACGGCAGAATCTTTTGAGTATCCTGACAATATTATCAGAGAATTGTTATTAAAGAGAAAAACCCTGTTTATCCTGGGTGATTTAAATTACCTAAACCAGCGGTTCCCAAACTGTGGGCCTTGGCCCCCAGGGGGGCCAGGTATCAGAATGCAGGGAGCAATAATCTGAGGATATGATGTGTGTGGAATTTCTTGTGCACTATATCATTAAATTTCTTCACTTAGATGTTATCCCATGTCCAATTGCTGACCACGACCTTTTAACCTTGATCTTAAATATGGAAAAGCCAACGCGATAACCAGTCATCATAACCTCTCGTGATCTAACTCATTACGATTCTAAATTACTATAGCCAACAATGTGTCGCTCTTACATATTTTAGCAACAGGTAATGTTGACAAGCGAATTACCATTTTAACAGATGTGATATCGTCGTATGGTGCCTTGCCAGATTCTGACATTGGCTGTCACAGCATGATACAATATTTTGTTTTCTACCAATCGAATAATGTCCACGCCTCTTCTGTCTAAACAATTTCTTATCTATCCGAGAAATGAATGCCTTTGTCTTCCTATATTTCTTTTTCCTTCTGTTTTCCCAGTTACCATTTGGTATTATTTGCCTTTTTTCCTCGGTACGTGTCCTAAGAAACTGCATTGTCTCTGCAGTATTTGTTTCATGAATTGTCTTTCAGTCTGGGCTTTTCTCAGTACGTCTTCATTCGTCATCTTTTTTATCCAGGAGATCTTCATCATCTTCCGTAAAAAACACATTCCTGTCGCCTCGAGCTGCTTTTTCATCGCTTTGTTTATTGTCCATATTTCACATCCATACATCATTGAACTCCGTATATAGCACTTTATAAGTCTAAGTTTAGTTTGATTGTTAATATTTCTGGCAGTGAGTACAATGGACATAGATTTAAGTGCTGTTTTTGCGATTTTGTTTCATTTCAATTCTATCAATTTCTGTTTTGCATTTTGGACTTGTATTCTTTGAAATGGTCATACTGGAAGTCTTTCATTTGCTGATTTCTAGGCCAAATGTTCTACTTTCTCCCGCTATTGCATCCATGAGGTTTTGTAGCTGTTCTGAATCAGCGACTATGGCAGTGTCATCTCCGTATCTGATGTTATTTACATTGAAACCTCCCATTTTTACTCCATCCATGTGGCTGATTTTCCTCATTATCATCTCTGTATAGAGCGAGAAGAGTTCTATTGATAAAACACACCCTTGTCTTACCTCTCTTGCTATGTTTACGTAGTCACTCATACCTTGTCCAATGCGTACAGCTGCCTGTTGGTGCTAGTAGATACTTTATTAGTTCTACATCTTTGCCGTTAACGCCCAGTTCTTCAAGCATTTCAAATAATGGGACATATAGAATTTTATCAAAAGCTTTTGCATAGTCGATAAAACATAGGCATACATCCTTTTGCATCTGTGCACACACAGATGTGATAAAGAACGGCATAAATGCCACCGCTCCTATTAAAACTAAAACAGTAAAACGTCCTCCAGGCCCTTGGATAAATGACAATATTGAGAGAACCACCGCCCTACAGACTGAATATAAACACATGAAGAGGAATGTGAAAGCACATCCACAGACCAGAAACAAATTATTTTAAAAGTAAGTACAATTAATGTAGAAACGATTCTGTCGAAACATGAAAACTGGTCAAGATACTAGTGCCATATTAGAAACAAAACAGACATTTCCCTAAATTCTGTAAATAATATAGAACACTTTAATGTCTTTGCATGAAGTCGGTAAGCTCACGAGCAGACAACCGATTCCACACATCAACGCAACATAAACGAAACAAGGCCTGTAATGAACATTTTCTGACCGTAACCAGTAGGAGAAGCAATTGCATTAACAGTAAACACTTAAGAAAAACAACTTCCGTAGGAGCCGATGGCATTGCACAGCGTTTCATAAACGATAGTCTACCACCAATTGCGTACTATCTGACAGTCATCATTAATACATCCATAGTAACTGATGTTTATCCATCACTTTGGAGACATGGTACCATAACACTATTTTCAAATCCGGTGATACAGATGAAATTAATAACAATGGTCGACCCATCCCTATACTGCCAGGAATATCTAAAGTTCCCGAGAAAATAGTTGCAAACAAATTAACAGCTTTTTTGGAAGACAATAACTTTATATCTAACACACAACACGGCTTTAGCAGTAAAATAAAAACCGAAACAGCGTTACTAGAAGTCACAACTGTAATTTATAACATAGACAACCAGATAAATTTGCTCACTCCGACTTATCAAAGGCCCTTTAATAGCGTCATCCATGAAATACTTAAACAAACACATCACGGAATCGATATTTTTTGGTTCTAAAGTTACGCGAGAACTCTAGTCAGTCAATATCCTTGAAAAAGTATCATCAAAGAAACAAGTTTCGTTCGGTGTTCCAAAAGGCTCCATCCTACGCCCAATCTTAATCATTATTTCATTAATGTCTTCTTATTCAGCACACTGATGTCTCACAATTTCTTCACACTACCTCTGTTAAAAATTTAAATGAGTTGGTAGGAACAGCTAAACAAACCCAAACAGAAGCAACACAAAACCGAAATGAACGGCCTGAAGCTAAATCCACAGAAAACACGAAGTATGTTTATAGATAACCATCAGAACATTGCAAAAATACCCACAGATAGATATAGAATTCAAAGGTTGCTACATCAAACCCAACACGACAGACACAAATCTAGGAGTAGATATAGACAGATGTGTGATATTTGAGACACACATTGGCCACATCTACTAAAAAGTAATCGGCACTCTGATATACTTAAATCACCCACAGAAACAAGAATTGCTTTTATACAAACACTAGCACTAGGAAATATAAGTATGACCACATCACACCACATATCAACAAACTAAATAGCTAAAAGTACAACAGGAATACAACTATGACACATGTATTCGAATACATAAAATTATACAAGGAATTCACCCAACATAGCTATTACCTATACAGACAACGGGTGTCCATACAAGGCAAATTAACTGTATAAACAACATCCGGAAGGTAGCAGTTCACACTTCCATCCTTGCTGAACAAAGGCTATACCTTGCTGTCGGAGACCTCCTGTTATCTACAGTGCCAGAGGAAACAGCTCCTTCGCGCCTACCACGCCCAAGTTTATTTACCCATGGAACTTTCTCCCCCTCAAGCAGTCTGGCGAATTCACCCCCTTTGTCACGGCTGAAAGAACTAACACTCCGAAATACAGAAGCAGGCACCTGCCCAGGATAGGAGCAGCCGGATGAATAGTTCTCCATACCTCGGCAGGAGTCCACATCTCATCCACTCACTTTGAAGCGAATAAAACTGAAAGCCAAGACCATTTTCATTACCGGCCTAAGCCCATCTTACGTGGTGTTGAGAGTAGATGGCAGCGGTTCTACGCACCTCACAACGCCGATGCTTATCACTCCCCTGCCTACTCCCTGGATGCTTTAGATGTTAATGACATAAAGGAAAAACGGAGAAGTGATAACTTGTTTAATTAAGGATATCACCAAGAGTCAAGAAGCTAACCCCAACACTCTCTTGCCCCCTAAAAAAACGCCTCCCAGTTAAGGAATTCTACCTAGATGAGTCGGGCCTTCTCTTTAGATTGTGATAGTAGTCCCCGAGTACCTGGCCCCCCTCATCCTCAGATACTCCCACGAGTCATTAGAGGCAGCTCACAATGGAGTCAAGGTTCTTTTATACCCTAGAGTTTTACAACGTTAAAAGTTGTCGTCTGTCCATTACACAAAGGTCCAACACATGATCCTGCCCCCGCATTGTTGTATGACATCCCTGACTTTCCTTTCCAGAAGGTATCTTGTGATACCTTATCAGGATTTATAGCAACCACCAGGGGCAACAGGTACATTCTAGTTTTCATTGATAACTTTAGTAGATACTGTGAACTTGTTCCTAAACTAGACGTCAGCCCACGCCGTTGCTAGAGCTTTCAACATCATATGCAAGTACCAGTCCCCTCAGAAGCTCAGCAGTGGTAATGGGATAAAAAATCTGTAATAACATGCTCTCAGAATTATGCAACTTAATGAATGTTAAGGTTAACATCCTCCCATACCAACCTCAGGCTAATGATATTACGGAAAGACTGAACAAATCCATCTTAAACTTTTAGAGAACTATGATTTCTGACCATGATGATGACTGGATCTCTATCTACCGATCGTACAGTTAGCTATTAACTGCAATTACCATTCCTCATTAGGTGATATGCCTCATTTCCTGCTATTTGTCACTGACAAAAGACTCCCTTATGAACTCTTAGTTGGGAAACCTGCCCCTAACTATGATAACAACTATGCCAAGTCACTAGTTATCAGACAATAAAATGCTTTTAAATTAGCAAAGGAAAACCTAACTTCATCCAGGGACAAGACAATTACTAACCAACGTAAGATAGAAAGGATTAAGACAATTGAGGTTGGCGCATTAGTATTTAAGAGCATAATGCCTATAAACTCTCCTATGTCAAAGCTAGCCCCTATTTTTGATGGGCCCTACAGGGTACTTGTGTCACAATAACAAGGCACTCTGTAAGAGCTTAAGGGATGAGTCACAGGCATGGCTCCACTTTGACCAACTAAAGCTTGCCAATAAGTATTTTGTAGTACGTTTTTTTTTCTGGAAGCAGTGCATCACCCAGACTCCAATCCCTCTGTGCTTGCAGATGAGTCTCATCCTCCTAGCAATTCTTGCTGCTAGTGGCGTCCGTCTTCTTGGCAATCTTCGGAACGTCCCTGGCGCCATTAAAGAGGATCTAGGTATTACCTTCTCTGTCACTAACCATGTAGAAATAACTGTAATACTAACTCCTTTATTAGAATCGTCTTCACTTGTCACATTTCATCATGCCAAGCTTATAGAGCTAAGATCTTACATATAGCATGATAAGATTTTGAATAGTACACAGAGAGAGCTTCTCACTCACATCTTGAATGCCACAATAGATGATGAGAAAATTCACTACTGGCAATTGTTCACGCCCTCGCTGTGGCCTCATAAATGCGATCGGAAACATTGCACATGCATTTTTTGGTGTCATCGACGAAGACACCCTTAACAGCCGTCTCGCTGAGAACAAGTCATCCCTCCACAATGTCATTGCCAGATTTGATTCTTTGATTCATGCATTAGATTATATTAATAAAAAAATATTGTCACTCTCCACTTTATGGTCTAGTATCGAGGACCAGCTACATATCCAAGAACATCAACAATGTACAAAGATTCACCCACTTCGGTATTAGTGGATTTTCTGTATGTAATTTTATGAATGCTGTAGAGCGCTTCAAAACAGACTTGATAATGGCCGCCCGAGGCGACCTCTCCGTCGCGGCTTGTCCGTCCTAATTCCCCTCCCCTCCCCCTAATTATTATTATCCTTATCATTATAAACATTATTATTTGTAGTATAATTACCATTATATCTATTATTATTATTATTATTATTATTATAGTTATTATTATCCTTATCATTATCAGTACTACTACCATTACTATTTTAATTATCATTATCGTTATTATTACTATTGATATTATTATTTTGATCATTATTATTGTTGTTACCATTGTCATTATCATTATTATTATTGTTACCATTGTCATCATCATTATTATTGGTATTACTATTTTTATCATTATCGTTATAACTATCATTGTCATTATTATTACTATCATCATTGATAGTAACATTATCG
>NW_027218014.1:10000-14512 GCF_042767895.1 Penaeus vannamei | reverse complement strand
CCCTTTTTCCCCTTTTCCTATTCCCTCCCCTCCTTCCTTTCCCTCCTTCCCTCCTTCCCTCCGTCACCCTTCTTCTATCTTTCCCTCTGTCACCCTCCTTCCTGCCCTCACCCTCTCTCTTCATCCTCCTCTTCCTTCTTTCCTTCCTTACTTTCTTCCCTTTCTAATCATCCTCCTTTCCTCTTCCTTCTCTTACCCTCCTTCCCTCTCCCTCCCTCTCTCAGCACTCTCCTCTTCCTTTCTTTCTTTCCCTCTTACTGTCCCCTTCCTTTCTCCGTCCCTCATTCTCCTTCCCTCTTACTTCCCTCTCTCCCCAAAGAGAGAGAGAGAGAGAGAGAGAGAGAGAGAGAGAGAGAGAGAGAGAGAGAGAGAGAGAGAGAGAGAGAGAGAGAGAGAGAGAGAGAGAGAGCAAGAGAGAGAAAGAGAGAGGAAGACATGCAAGAGAGAAAAAGACAGACAAACAGAGAAAGACAGAGAGGCACGGAGACAAAACCAAACGACAACAAAAAGAAAATTAAAGAAAAAAAAGAGGAAAAGCAAAAATATAAAAAGAAAAAAAAAATCTATGTTGCTAAGACGCCTGGTAATAGTATGATGACTTCTCAATTCAAAAACATAAATACGAAATACAACTGAAAAATTATATTAATAAAGAAAGACGAGAAAAAGGTCACGTGATAACACAATATAAGAAAAAAGTGGATAAAATGTCATTAAGATTATAGTATTAGTATAACGATGATGGTGATGATGGTGTGGTGATGGTGATGATGGTGAAGATGGTGATGGTGGAGGGGTGAAAAATGGTGATGGAAAAAATGGTGGTGATAGTGACAGTTTATGATGGTGATAGTGATGATGTTGGTGATGATAATATTGGTGGTGGTGATGATGATGATAATGATGGTGAAGATAGTGATGGTGGTGTGGTGATGATGATGGTGGTGTGGTGATGATGATGATGAAAAAGATGTTGATAGTAATAGTCTATGATGGTGACAGTGATGATGTTGGTGATGATGATGATAATGGCAATAGCAATGACAATAATAAAGTTAGCAATTATGATAACAATAATGATAAAGGAGTTTTAAAAATGGGAAGAAACAACAATAATAATGAAAATAAAAAATATATTATAGTAATAGTAATAATGATAATGGTGATAATGATAACAATAGTTATCATAACAATCATAATGACAATAATAATAATAATAATAATAATAATGGTAATGCCTATAATGATAATAATTACAGCAATAACAGTAATAATAATAATAATAATAATAATAATAATAATAATAATGATAATAATAATAATAATAATAATAATAATGATAATAATAATAATAATAATAATAATAATAATAATAATAATAATAATAATTATAATAATAATAATAATAATAATAATAATAATAATAATAATAATAATAATAATAATAATAATAATGATAATGATGATAATGATAATAGCAATAATAACAATAAGAATAATGATAATGATAATAATAGAAATAAGATACGAATAATGATGATATCCTCAACAAATGAATATTCCCATCTGGATATAGCCCAAGTCCAGGCTTTTAATATCCAACAGCAGAGATCTTACCTGATAGACAGGTAATTTTGCATGATTTTATTGCCTTTTAGAAAGAAATTAAAGGTTCAATTTCTTATTTTCATAAACTGAATCAGTTAGTCACGGTGACAAAAGGCAAAACTACACGGTATGTGGTTGTAATTTGCATATTGTGCAATGGGGAGGTTTTTCCTTTGCTGTTTATTATTGGGATCTTTCTTATTCTTTTTCTTTTTCGTTTTTTTTTCTTTTATTCTTCTTTTTCTTCTTCTTTTCTTCTTCTTCTTCTTTTTATATCCTCTTCCTACTCCTACTTCACTTCCTTCTTATTTTTCTTTTCTTCCTCTTCTTCTTTCCTTCCTCTTCACCTTTCCCCTCCTATTCCTTCCTGTCCTTCTCCCTCTCCCTCTCCTTCTTCTCCCTCTCCTTCTTCTCCTCCTTAACCATCTCCTTCTTCTCCTTCTCCTTCTCCTTCTTCTTATCCTTCACCACTCCTTCCTCTCCTTCTCCCTCTCCCTCTGCTTCTCCTTCTCCATTTCCTTCCCCTTCTCCGTCTTCTCCTTCTTCACCATCTCCTTCTCTTCCTTCTTCTTATCCTTCACCATCTCCTTCTCCATCACCATCTACTTCTCCCTCTCCACCTTCTCCTTCTTCTCCCTCTCCCTCTCCTTCTTCTCCTCCTCCTCCTTAACAATTTCCTTCTCCTTCACCATCTCCCTCTACTTCTCCCTCTCCTTCTTCTCCTTCACCATCTCCTCCTTCTTCTTCATCTTCTTCTCCCTCTCCTTCTTCACCACCTCCTCCTCATATTCAGGAATCCCCATTAAGGCCCAATCAGCCCGACATACTTAAGGTTACTCATTCCTGTCTTGTGGCTGAGATGAGGCGGAGAAGTTAAGGTTACTCATTCAAGGCCATTTGGCGAGAGACTTCATTCATGAGTGAGGTCTGGTCATTCGAGAGCGAGTGTGAGTGCGAAAGGATAATGAGGAGGAGGATGATAATGAGGAGGGAGGAGGAGGAGGGGGAGGAGGAGGGGGAGTAGGAGGAGGAGGGGGGGAGAGGGGGTGGAGGAGGTTGGTGATGATGATAATGATGATGATGATGATGAGGATAATGATGGTGGTGGCGATTATGATGACGATGACGATGATAATAATAATAAGAGTAATGATAATGATAATACTAATAATAATGATGATGATGAAAATAATAATAATGATAGTATTAACAGCAACAATAATAATAATAGTAACAATAATGAGAATGAGAAAACAAAATAATAATGATAATGATAACAATAACAACAGTACCAACAACAATATCAACAAAGCATAAATATTCCTAAAATAGGCATTACCAAAAAAAAAGCAAAATTTTCCCCAAAAGCGACATTGCAAATCAACAGACACTTCAACCACAGAAGAGGACAATGAAGGGAAGCCTCATAAGCGCATCAAACGACCTCTGACAAACAACAAAGAAAGAGGAATTCAGATTTAATAAACAATCATTCCTTAGAGCAAGAGCTATTCGTTGAGGTCCAGTGATTCCAGATTTTTTTTCCTGCTTTTTTTTCTCTTTTTTTTCTTTTCTTTTTTTTTGTTTTGTTTTGTTGTTGTTTTTTTGTTGATGTGGAGAAGACTTTATTATTATTATTATTATTGTTGTTATATTATTATCATTAGGATCTTTTCTTCTTTCTTTCTTTCTGTTTCTTTGTCTTTGTCTTTTTCTTCTTCTTCTTCTTTATTTCTTTTTCTTTCTTTCTTTCTTTCTTTGTCTTTGTCTTTTTCTTTTTCTTCTTTCTCACTTCCCCTTTCCTTCTCCTTCTACTCCTCCTCCTCCTCCTCCTTATTCTTTTTTTCTTCTTCTTCTCCTTCTCCTCCTCTTTCTTCACCTTCTCCATCTCTCTCTCCTTCTCCCATCCCCCCCCCTTTTTTTTTTGTTGGTTCATGTGGAGAAAACTTAATTATTATTATTGTTTTCTTCTTTTTTCCAAGCCGAGAGATTCAAGGGAGAGAAGTGAGACGACCTCATCAATTCTGGCCAAATCGAGGAAGAGATATTAACTCAGAGAATATATATATATTTTTTTTTTCTCTCTCTCTCCCTCTCTCTCTTTCTTTCTCTCTCTCTTTTTTTCTTTCTTTCTAAAGACGGAGCGAGGAATACAAAAAAGGAAAGAGCATTATCTTTTATTATCATTATATATAAACATGCGTACATACATACATGCACACACACAGACACATATATATATTATATATTATATATATATATATATATATATATATATATCCATACATATACATTTATATAAATATATGTACACATATATATATAAATATATATATACATATGAATATACATATATATACATATATATGTATATATATACATATATATACATATATATATAAGTATATATATATAAATGTATATATTTATGTATATATACAAGTATATATATATATATATACATATATATATATATATATATATATATATATATGTGTGTGTGTGTGTGTGTGTGTGTGTGTGTGTGTGTGTGTGTGTGTGTGTGTGTGTGTGTGTGTATGTATATATATATATATATATATATATATATATATATATTATATATATATATATATATATATATATATATATATATACATATATATACATATATATAAATTTTTTTTTTTTTTTTTTTTTTTTTTTTTTGAGGGAGGGGAAGGGGGAAGATATCAGATATTAAGCTGTTCAATTCGAGGTCAAGATTGCAAAGCTTGTGTAGAGTCTCGCGGGTTTCATCATCAACTGCTTTCTCCTTCTCCTTCTTCTTCCTTCTTTTGCTTTTATTGTTTTCGTAATTTTCTTCTTCTTCCTCTTTCTCACTGTACTTTCGTTCTTATTGTTCTGATATTTCTCTATTTCTTT
>NW_027218014.1:0-5000 GCF_042767895.1 Penaeus vannamei | reverse complement strand
TGATAATAATGATAATAATGACAATAATGATGAAAAATTATAATAATAATAATGATAAAATTAATAATAATAAGGATAATAATACTAATAACAATTATAATGATAATAATGATAATAGTGATAATGATAAATTTAATAATGATAATGACAATGATAATAATGATAATAGTAATAATAATAATAATAATAATAATGATAATAATGATAATAATAATAATGATAATGATAATGATAATAACAACAATAATAATGATAATAATAATAATAATAATAATAATAATAATGATAATAATAATAATAATAATAATAATAATAATAATAATAATAATAATAATAATAATAATAATAATAATAATAATAATAATAATAATAATAATAACAATAATAATAATAATAATAATAATAATAATAATAATGATAATAATAATAATAATAATAATGATATTAATGATATTATTATTATTATAATAATAATAATGATAATAATGATAATAATAATAATGATAATGATAATGATAATAACAACAATAATAATGATAATAATAATAATAATAATAATAATAATAATAATAATAATAATAATAATAATAATAATAACAATAACGATAATAATAATAATAATAATAATAATAATAATAATAATAATAATAATAATAATAACAATAATAATTATCATAATGATGATAATAAAAAAATGATCATAATAATAGTAAGGATGATGATAATGATAATAATAGTGATCATCATTATCATTATCATAATCATAAAGATAATAATAAAGATGATGATGGTGGTGGTAATGATGGTGATGAGAACAAAGATGATTAAGGTGATAGTGATGACGATAAAGACGATGATGATAATGATGATGACTTTGATGTTGATAATGATGATGAGGATGAAGATGATAATATCGACAAACACTACAGGGAGAAAAGAAATGAAAAACAAAAACAAAATTATGCTAATCTGAGCAGAATTTTAGCGTCTTTATGATCGGAAACGCAACAGATTCCTTTCTCGTCGTTTTTCTTTCTGTTTCATTCCGTTGCGAGCAAAATAAACTCGTACCTGTTGCGTAAAACAATTTTTCACAGAATAATAAAGTTGCGAGAGGGAGAGGAAGTACTGAAATGCTGATAGTATTTAAAAAGAAATAGAAGTATTCAATAAAACTAGAAGTATTAAAAAATAGAAGTATTAAAAAAACTAGAAGTTTAAAAACTAGAAGTATTAAAAGAACTAGAAGTATTTAAAAAATAGAAGTATTTAAAAGAAACAGATGTATTAAATCTAGAAGTATTAAAAAAAAGAAGTATTAAAAAATAGTAGTATTAAAATCAACTTGATTTAAAAGACTAGAAGCTCTCAGAAAGCGCATACCTCCGCCAGGGCAATACGGTTACTGAGGCAATAAAGAATTACATTAAAATCACCTTTCTCGATACACAAGTGACGCAAGTAAACATAACCTCTTTGGCGGATGATAATGATGATGATGATAATGATGATGATAATGATGATAATGATGATGGCGATGATGATGATGATGATAAAGATGATGATAATGACCAAAAACATAACTTCCCTTGCCAGAGAAAAATGGAGGACGAACAGGGCCAGACAGACCTAAAATAAGTGTAAAGTAAACTCTGTGGAATCGCAGATCCGTATTACCTCACACTACTCCCATTATAAGTAAGTATAAGTAAAATAAGTTTTGATGGATGCCCTACATCCACCCTACCCACCACGTAAGTAAAAGTATAAGTAAAAATATCACTGTTTCAGATGAACCTCTACCAACATTACCCACATTATAAGTGTAAAGTGTTATGATGTACCAGATTCTCCTCACACAACCTAAAGTAAAATAAATTATAAGTATAAGTATAAGACGTTCGGATGGATTACTTATCCATTCATTCTTCCGGCAGTATCAGTATAATCAAAAGGCTTGTTTCTAGTAAGTATATGTAAATGTAAGTATAACCATGAGTATAAGCAGTAATTGCTGATTTAATCATTATCTATGAACCCCACAGTACAAGGATACCGTATACTGTATATGCTATACCAGTTCCTCCTTATACCAGTTCCCTCCCTATACCAGTTCCCTCCTTATACCAGTTCCCTCCCTGTACCAGTTCCTTCTCTATATCAATTCCCTCCCTATACCAGTCCCCTCCCTATACCAGTCCCCTCCCTATACCCGTTCCCTCTCTATACCAGTTCCCTCCCTGTACCAGTTCCCTCCCTATACCAGTTCCCTCCCTATACCCGCTCCCTCCCTATACCATTTCCCTCCCTATACCAGTTCTTACGTGTATAAAAAACAACAACACGCACGCGTAGTATACATAAGAGCGTTATTCCCATCCCCTATGCATTGCGCGCGTCCATTCATCACTCCAGGGCCTCCGATTTCGTTATGTATTGGCTCTATTGATGAGATTTCTATTGGACGGACAATTCGTCGACTTTGCTTTATCTAATATGATTCCCATCGACTGATTACCCGGGTAGATCGTCGACTAGATTAATGAACTCGCCCACTAATTTATTCAAGCGAGGATCAGTTCATTCTCATGTTATCTTTATCCCAGTCTGTTACTTTCTTTTGGTCCATCGGTCGTCCGGTCTTCGCCATATAGGACATGCCCATTGATTTTTTTTGTTTTTATTTATTTATTTTTTTTTTTAATGCTTATTCGTATATCATCTGCTTTGGTCTGTTTCCTGAGCCACGGTGCCCTCGTCTCATCTCTTGGGCTAATTCCCAGCATCAGTTCATTCCCTATGCTGCAGCCCCGCCGTATTCACAAAAGGATGCAGATGCCGTGCATATTATATGTCTAAAAAAAAAAAAAATGGATATTAATGAAGCAATTATTGATGGCGTTCAGTGCAAATCCTCGGTAAGGGGTTCTTTATTTCCATTTTTTTTTTATTCTATTTATTTATTTTATTTTTATTTTTCATTTTTTTTTTTTTTAATTTCCATTTTTTTTTTTTTTGTTGTTTTTTTTTGAGTTGCTTCGTTGTGATGTCAGAGTTGCTCTCCCGATCTCGCCGTGTCGTATATTTTAGAAAGCTGTGCATATGCAAATGATTATATCTATTTATCTGTCTGTATCTGTCTATCTATGTATAGACCTATTTCTTTGTCTCTAGCTATTCATCTATCTATCTATTTATTTATCTATCAATCTATTCATTTTTCTACACACACACACACAAGAAACGAGTAGGAGAAGAAACGAAGAGAAGAGACGGGTAGGACAGGAAACGAGTAAGAGAGAAAACGAATGGGAGAGGAAACGAGTAAGAGAGGAAACGAATGGGAGAAGAAACGAGTAGGAGAGGAAACGAGTAAGAGAGAAAACGAATGGGAGAAGAAACGAGTCGGAGAGAAAACGAATGGGAGAAGAAACGAGTAGGAGAGGAAACGAGTAAGAGAGAAAACGAATGGGAGAAGAAACAAGCAGGAGAGGAAATGAATAGGAGAGGAAACGAGGAAGAGAGAAAAAGCATAAGCACCATGAGAGGAAAGGAAAGATTGATGCTGGGAATTAGCCCAAGAGATGAGACGAGGTCAACGTGGCTCAGGAAACAGACCAAAGTAGATGATATACGAATAAGCATTAAAAAAGAAATAAATAAACAAAAAAAAAATCAATGGGCATGTCCTATATGGCGAAGACCGGACGACCGATGGACGAAAAGAAAGTAACAGACTGGGATAAAGATAACATGAGAAGGTCAAAAGCCAGACAGATGACAAGATGGCGTGACGAAATGACGAAATACGGAGGTCAAGACTGGACACAGAACGTAAGACACGAAAGATTGGAGATTGGGAGAAGCCGAGGTCCTGCAGTGGAATGTTACAGGCTGATAAGGATAATGATGATGGTAATGATATGTGTGTGTGTGCGCGTGTGTGTCCAGGTATTCCTTTATTTATCTATTTATTTTTCTAGACTTCTGTGTTCGTGTGTGTATATGAATGTGTGTGTGTGTGTGTGTGTGTGCATAAATTCCTTTATTTATCTTTTTACTTTTCTAGACTTCTGTGTTCGTGTGTGTATATGAATGTGTGTGTGTGTGCGTGTGTGTGTGTGCGTGTGTGTGTCCAGGTATTCCTTTATTTATCTATTTATTTTTTAGATTTCTGTGTTTGTGTGTGTGTGTGTTCGTGTCCATGAATTCCATTATTTATCTATCTATTTTTTAGACTTCTGTGTTCGTGTGTGTGTGTCTTCGTGTGTGTACGTAAATTCCTTTATTTATCTATTTATTTTTCTAGACTTCCATGTTCGTGTGTGTGTGTGTGTGTGTGCGTGTGTGTACGTAAATTCCTTTATTTATCTATTTATTTTTCTAGATTTCTGTGTTCGTGTGTGTATATGAATGTGTGTGTGTGTGTGTGTGTGTGTGTTCGTGTGTGTACGTAAATTCCTTTATATATCTATCTATTTTTTCTAGATTTCTGTAGTTCGTGTGTGTATATGAATGTGTGTGTGTGTGTGTGTGTGTGCATGAATTCCTTTATTTATCTATATATTTTTCTAGATTTCTATGTTCGTGTGTGTGTATGAATGTGTGTGTGTGTGTGTGCATGTGTGTATGTGTGTGTGTGTGTGTGAGTGTGTGTGTGTGTGTGTGTGTGTGTGTGTGTGTGTGTGTGTGTGTGTGTGTGTGTGTGTGTGTGTGTGTGTGTGTGTGTGTGTGTGTGTGTGTGTGTGTGTGTGCATGAATTCCTTTATTTATCTATCTATTTTTTCTAGATTTCTGTGTTCGTTTGTGTGTATGAATGTGTGTGTGTGTGTGTGTGTGTGTGTGTGTGTGTGTGTGTGTGTGTGTGTGTGTGTGTGTGTGCATGAATTCCTTTATTTATCTATTTATTTTTCTAGATTTCTGTGTTTGTGTGTGTGTATGAATGTGTGTATGTGTGTGTGAATGTGTGTATGTGTGTGTGTGTTCGTGTGTGTGTATCT
>NW_027218011.1:12500-14508 GCF_042767895.1 Penaeus vannamei | reverse complement strand
TAATTATGATTTTAACATTATTATCATTATCATTGTCATTGTCATCATAATTATCATCATTATTACATATAATGAAGGAATTATCATGAAAATCATCACAATTACCTGAATTAATGTTAAAATCCTCATAAATACCAAAAAAAAAAAAGAAAAAAAATATATATATGTATATATATATATATATATATATATATATATATATATATATTTATATATATATATATATATATATATATATATATATATATATATATATATATATTTACATATATTATATATATATATATGTATATATATATATATATATATATATATATATATATATATATATATATATATATGTGTGTGTGTGTGTGTGTGTGTGTGTGTGTGTGTGTGTGTGTGTGTGTGTGTGTGTACATGAACACAAGCACGACACAATCACGTGTACATAAAAATGAAAATGAAACTAGTCACAATAAGAAACGAAAATAAGCGTGGCGTTTTGAACCCTTCACGAGTTCCTTTTCGGACAAAAACCGAAATGGATCAATCCATTTCAGTTTATTTTCATTTTTTATTGTGGGTAGCTTCATTTTCATATATGTATATATATATATATATATATATATATATATATATATATATATATATATATGTGTGTGTGTGTGTGTGTGTGTGTGTGTGTGTGTGTGTGTGTGTGTGTGTGTGTGTGTGTATGCATGTATATACCTTAATAGGTTTTCCTATAAGGCGACAAATCATAAGTAAGAAGAGGTGAATAAAGAATTTCGAAGGGTTCAATAGTCTTTCAGTATCAGTGCTGTAATTACCAGACGATAGGGTCATTAGAGAATGTAAAAATACAGGATATATATATATATATGTATATATATATATATATATATATATATATATATATATATATATATATATATATATATATATATATATATATATATATATATATATATATATATATATATATATATATATTTTATACATATATGTATATATGTACTTCTATATATCTATTCATATATATTCATATATATATATATATATATATATATATATATATATATATATATATATATGTAAATATATGTGTATCTACATATAAATGTATATGTGTATGCATATATATGTTATGTACATACATACATATGTAAATATATATATATATATATATATATATATATATATATATATATATATATATTGTGACACTTACCATCCAGGACTATAATCTAGGGAATTTCTTAGTGTTCAAATTCCAGATGGGGTAGTGCAACCAAATTATTCATCAACATTGATTTAAAAAATAAAGTTGCTCAAGGGGTTAATGAGAGAATAATTAAACAAGAACAATTTAATTATTCATCAAAAATATGTACTATACAAAAAAAAAAAAACATGAAATATTGGAAAATTAGGGAGATAGCATGCATCACCAATTAAGTAGAAAATGGATAACATGTGAAGTACCCTAATCGCACCCTTGTAAGATGAATATCATGTGAAGACACTGAGACATTCTTTTATTGTGAATAGAACATATGCAGACATTATATTAAAACAGAATAATTATACGAGATAAATGTACGTGGTTCCTAGCCTCGCAATGTCAACACTGAACCACAACAACCTGTTGCGAGGATTTCATTTGTATCGTTTGTGTGTACTAACACACTTTGACTAACCTTTAATTATATATCTAAACCATCTTAGATATATAAGCAATCTTACTGTAACTTACTTAAAAGCAAACAAGGCTCCATGACGTAAATTTTCCGGCTTAAAATAAAAGGGAATTGCACATAACCGACTTCTTCCCACGATGTCGGGCCACTAGAAAACCCAAATTTTCGCTTTTAAATGATAATTATGATGATTTTAACGTTAATTCAAGAAGTTATGATGATTTTCATGATAATTCCTTCATTATTAACAATAATGATGATAATTATATATGATAATAAGAAAAATGATGGTAATAAAAAGAAAATGATAATTATAAGGAAAATTT
>NW_027218010.1:7500-10000 GCF_042767895.1 Penaeus vannamei | reverse complement strand
AAAAGGGGAAGGGCGCTGTTTCCTGAAGTTGGGGAGGGGGGAAGGGAGAAGAAAAAAAAATGGTATAGAGTGGCCTTACGTGTAGATAGGCGGAGAAGGGTGAAGGAGCGGGAGATAGGTGAAGAGAAAGTGATAGGATAGTGTTTCGTGTAGATTGGGGGGGGGGGGTGAAAAGGATAGGGGGAGGGAAGGGGGAAGAAGAAAAGGGGGACGGAAAAAAAAGGAAGCGGAAGGAGTTCCGTTTGGTGTAGATGCGTTTCGTGGGGGAAGAGAAAGGGGTGGAAAAGGAAGGGTGGCAAGGTAATGAAGAAGTGGCAGAGGACGAGATAAGGGTGAAGACAGGGTGAGGAAGACGAAAGGGGTGAATAACAAGGAAGATATGATATAAATATGATTAGAAAAAGGAAAGAGTAAATAGAGAGAAAGAAGAGATAGAGAAGGATAAAGATAGGGTGATGATGTACTCCTAGGAGGGGAGGGGAGGCAGGGAAGGGTAGCGTAAGGGAGATAGGTAAGGGAGGGGGGTGAGGGAGGCGAAGGGTGAAACGAAGACAGGGTGAAGAGAGAAAGAAGAGAACGAGGATACACAGAAACACACTTAGGGTGAGATCTGATGCAAGGTGTAGGGGGGGGGGTGAAAGATAGGGTGATTTTAAGGTAATATAAATGTGCTTTGATGTTGAATGTACTTGTAATAACAACAAACCTAATAACAAAGCAGACAAAATAGTGATGAAATTGTAAATACATATATAAGGCTAGAAATAACCGCTAAAAAATAAATAGATAAATAGATAAAAAAAAAAAAAAAAAAAAAATCTGCGGTTGAAAATTCCATTAAAAGTGTAAAAAATGTAAAATAGAATTCTAGATTGAAGTCGAACATTAAGCATATACACTATTTCCTTGATCGAAATTTTAAATGAATAAGTGTATACATGTAAAACAAATTTTCTAAATTGAAATCGAGAAACAGAATATACATGATTTCTTCGGTAGAAATTTTGATTAGTGTGTAAACAAGTAAAAGAAAATAGATCTAAATTAAAATCGAGCAACAGAATATACATTCTCATCTATACATGTAAACTTAATTAAGAACGTAAATGCAATATAGATAAATAGATAAATAAATAAATGCAAATGATAATAGCGAACACACAAATACTTCATTGGAAGCATAAATCATGAACTGCAAAGATAATAAAAGATAATAAATAATAATTGAATAAAAGGTGTAAATGAAAGCAGAAATGATATTCAAACTGCAGATATTATTTGTGTGAAGGTAATATGTTAATGCGATTAGGAATTTGTACTGAAAAAAAATCACTGCCTATAATTGGAATCAAGTTTATGATTTCACTGTTAGTTTTATTATCATTACTATTACTACCATCAGTATTATGGTTGTTCTTACTATTACTTTCATTATCATCCTTATTCTTATTCTTCTTATTATCAGTCTCTGTTACCATTATTACTATTTTTGTTCTATTGCTGGTACTATTATTGTTGTTACTTTTATCATTATTGGTGTTATTATTGCTATTACTTTTTGATGCTGTTGTTATTGCTATTACTATTACTATCGTTACTATTATTATCAACTTTACTATTATTATTATTATCCTTATTATCATTATTATCATCATTATTAATATAATTCCCATCATTAGTATTAAAAGTAAAAATAGTATTTTCATTATCATTATCATCATCGTATTATTATTACTATCATTATCCTCATTATCACTATTATCATTACTTTTATGATTTTTTGTTTTTTATTATTATTATCATTACTGCTACAATTATCATTATTACTATTATTATCATAATTATTATCATTATTATTGTTATTATAATTATTATTCTTATCATTACTATCATTATTATCATTATTATTATCAACATTATTGTTATCATTATAATTCTTATCATTATTATTGTCATTATAATCACTATCATTATCATCATTATCGTCAGTGTTACTATTTCTAATACTAATATTTTATTATCCCTTTCATTCATTTCATTCATCGATAATACCATTATCATCATAATTGTAATTATTAATGTAGTTATCATTTTCATTACTGTCATTATTACCCTTATCATTACCATTTTCATCACTATCAGTTTTAGTATCATTGTTATTATTGTTGTTGTTCTTCTGTTGTTAGTAGTAATAGTGTTATCATGAATATTATCATTATCATTATCATTTTTATTACAAATGCTGTCATTAGTATCATTATCATTTTCATAATTACCATCATAATTATTATGATTATCATTAATATTGTTATTATCATTATTATTATATTTATTGTTATTCTTCATAATTCGTTATTATCATCATTGCCATTGTTCAGTATGATTTGTAATAATTTTCCTCATTAACATTATCATTGTTATTATTAATATTATTACTATTATCATTATTATCAGAATTATTACTAATATCATTACTGCTGTTTCTATAGTTATCATTGTG
>NW_027218009.1:12500-14501 GCF_042767895.1 Penaeus vannamei | reverse complement strand
ATTTATAGAGATTCCATTTTTTATGTGATAACAAATTGATTCTGAAAAGAAATGTAATAGATAAATGATAAACCTAACGATTAAAGTGAGGATTTTATACTATCTTTCCTTTTCCTTAAAGGAGAAATTCCTTTGAGATATTTTTTCTAACTTTTTCTCTCTCTCTCTCTCTAACATCGTTGATAGGTTTGGCTTTAAAATGCAAATCAGGCAATTACAATTCAAGACAAGCTACCTTTAGTGGTTCCATGCAAGGAGAAGTGTGTGTGTGAATTTATTTGTTGGAGAAAACAGAAAGGGAAATGTTGATTTTTCTCAAGAGGGGAAAAATGAAATATAAAATACATAGATCAAAGAAAATTTAAAAAACTGTATTTCGGACTCCCTCAGCATTATATTATGTGCATTGTATCATAATATGAGCTTAGTTAGACATAGACACAATGTGTTTTAATTAACTGGACTCCACTACAAGGAGATTGTCAATTTACACACAAAAGGTTTCTTGTAACACTGTACATGAATAACCATATTCTTACTGTCTTAGAGTTGATGTGTTTCGTCCAACAGAACCTTCTTTGTTTTAATCATACACGCTCATATCTAAACACTTCCTCTCTCTCTCTCTCTCTCTCTCTCTCTCTCTCTCTCTCTCTCTCTCTCTCTTTCTCTCTCTCTTTCTCTCTCTCTCTCTCTCTCCTTCTCTCTCTCTCTCTCTCTCTCACTCTCTCACTCTCTCTCTCTCTCTCTCTCTCTCTCTCTCTCTCTTTCTCTCTCTCTTTCTCTCTCTCTCTCTCTCTCCTTCTCTCTATCTATCTATCTTTCTATCACCATCTCTCTTTATCTCTACTTCTGTCTATATCCTTACTGTATTGCCCTCTTACATGTCTCTTACAAGCACAAAAAGCCATCATTTCCCAAAGAATTTGATCGAGATAATAATTTGTTATTTGTTTTGAGCGGTTACATTAAGAGTACAAAGCTTGTCCTGGTGTTGGCAGGTCTTTCATTTCCAGTGTGGGAGTAGAGGGGGAGAAAGGAGAAAAGATAAAAGAGAAATGAGTGGGAAGGGTAAAAGATGAATATGTTAAGCTTGTCAGCTTTCTGGTTTGTATATGTGTGATTGAGTGAGAGTTTGTGCATGTGCGTGTGGGTCCACCTTATTACTTATGCGGTACATATGTATACGTGTGTGTCTTTGTTTGTGTGTGTGTTGTGTGGTGTGTGTATGTGTGTGTGTGCGCGCGTGCGCGCGCGTGTGTGTGTGTGTGTCTGTGTCTGTGTACGTGTGTGTGTGTGTGTGTGTGTATGCATATGAAGTGGCGTTGTCTTGTAGGAGCCTAATACCTTGATTTTGCATCAGTGAAGCGTTGCAAGCTCCTGCACTTATAGTACCTTTCGCCAGGAAATCCATCATCACTACTCTTTACTGGTCCTAAAAGACTGTGAACACGGCCTTGACTGCCGAGGGTGTGACACTTGCATTTTTGGGGAGTGGTGAGTCAAAGCGCTTCCATTATTTTGACTGGGCCTTAGTTTCTGAATCCTAGTGATGGTTTTATTTATAGTTTTATCCTGCATAATTAGTCGATCAATAAGTCCTCCTAGTTTTCTTGTCACATGGCTAAAATAAAGCCTTGGAACAACGAACTCATACCTGCTCCTGGAACGGTGTGAGTAGCCTGGGAACCCATCAAGCAGACAACTTTTGCATGTGCAATTGGTCATGAAATATTTTTTTCCACAGACCCAACACTTATCTTGATATCGTGGACTAGCTGACGAAAAGTAATACGGCTGTCTTATATATGTATATATGTATATATATATCTTACATGTCTCTTATAAGCACAAAAATCTATCATTTCCCAAAGAATGATTGATGTGTATGTATGATTGACATTGTCGCGCGCACGTGTGTGTGTGTGTGTGTGTGTGTATGTGTGTGTGCGTGTGCATATATATATATACATATATATAGATATATATATGTGTGTATGT
>NW_027218009.1:5000-7500 GCF_042767895.1 Penaeus vannamei | reverse complement strand
AGAAAGAAAGAAAGAAAGAAGTAAAATGAATAAACGTAGAAATGTATAATCATTGTATACACTTGACGTTTGAAAATGTTTATTCATGATGTAGCACAATAGTTTATGTAAAATGTAATTAAATCGCGGTTTTGAAATTTCACAAAAAAGTACCATTTAGTTACAAACTTTACATATGAATTACTTCGCCGAATGAGGGATTTAACAAAAAACAACAACAACAAAAGTGATAATAATACGTAGGCCTAAATTAGACATAGCAATCAGGAGCTGATGTCCCCCTCCATGTTAACACTAAAGGGGAAATTACTTAGGGAAATCACAGCTCGTTAAGTCATTAAGCGAGAATCGGGACAAGGTTGTTAAGACGAGTTTTTGATGATGTCGAAGGAGTGAAGAGTCGAAAGCGCCTCCGAATGCTGTTGTGTTTGACTTGCTCTTCTTGTTTTCTTTTTTCTTTTCTTTTTCTTTTCTTTTCTTATTTTTCTTTTTCCTTTTTTGTTACCAATGCGTTTGGTTGTGTGTGCAGTGGGTATCTTGTTTGTGTTTGTGATTGTGTTTTTTATGTTTGTGTGTATATGTGTTTGAGTGTGTGCATGTGTTAGTGTGTATATATGTGTTTGAGTATGTGTATATGTGTGTGTGCATGCGTTAGTGTGTTTATATGTGTGTTTGAGTGTGTGTGTGATGTGTTTCTGTGTGTATGTATGTGTTTGGGATGAACTGTACGATCACAATGGGGAACAATATAAAAAAAAAACTTGCGTAAAAGAAACGTGATCATGGTTTCATTATCCTCATTACCATCATTATCATGCCCTCCCCTCTTCTCCCCTCTCTTTCTCCCTTCCCATTTATAATTAAGACGTCACCCGCCGCGCAAGGATTGAAGAGGGAACGTCAGTCTCAAAGAAGACAAAAAAAGAAAGAGAGAGAGAGAGAGAGAGAGAGAGAGAGAAAGAGAAAGAGAGAGAGAGAGAGAAATAGAGATAGATAGACAGAGAGAGAGAGAGAGAAAGAAACAAACGTAATAACGAAATTCAAAAAAGAAAAAAAAAAATAATATACTGAATCCCACCGTAATTTACAAACTTCCGACCAAACAAATGAAACACGCAGTATTATCCCAAACCCGCAATATTCGCTATAAATCTAGCCCTTAATCCCAGTTGCATAACATATTGCAAGCGGCATCCTTCTCTGAGAATCCTTTGCATTTAACTTGGATAAGCCAATGTATTTCACTTATGAAATATTTAATAATCCTTTGATCCAACTCTTTGTTTTGTTTGAGAAGTGTTGTTTGTGTAAGGGTACATTGGTCTGCCTTATTATTTTGAATTATTAATTGAGAATTATGATTACATTTCTTTAATGTTTCCTTTGCGGTGAGAAATGAGTTTATCGTGAATACACCTGCTCTCCTTTCATCTCTATATATCTTTTCCCTCCCTCTCCCTCCCTCACTCCCTCTCCCTCTCCCTCCCTCTCCCTCCCTCTCCCTCTCTCTCCCTCTCCCTGTCTCTCCCTTCCTCTCCCTCCTCTCCCTCCCTCCCTCTCCCTCCCTCTCCTCCCTCCCTCCCTCTCCCTCCCTCTCCTCCTCTCCTCCCCCCCTCTCCTCTCCCCTCTCCCTCCCTCTACCTCCCTCTCCCTTCCTCTCCCTCCTTCTCTCTCCCTCTCCCTCCCTCTCCCTCCCTCTCCTTCCCTCCTCCCTCTCCCTCCCTCTCCCTCTCTCTCCCTCCCTCTCCTTCCTTCTCCCTCCCCTCCCTCTCCCTCCCTCTCCCTCCCTCTCCCTCTCTCTCCCTCTCTCTCCCTCCCCTCCCTCCCTCCCCCTCTCCCTTCTCTCCTCCTTCTCTCTCCCTCTCCTCTCTCTCCCTCCCTCTCCTTCCCTCTCCCTCCCTCTCTCTCCCTCTCCTCCTCTCTCCCCCCCTCTCCCTCTCTCTCCCTCTCCCTCCCTCTACCTCCCTCTCCCCTTCCTCTCCCTCCTTCTCTCTCCCTCTCCCTCCCTCTCCCTCCCTCTCCTTCCCTCTCCCTCCCTCTCCCTCCCTCTCCCTCTCTCTCCCTCCCTCTCCTTCCCTCTCCCTCCCTCTCCCTCTCCCTCCCTCTCCCTCCCTCTCCCTCCCTCACTCCCTCTCCCTCCCTCACTCTCTCTATATGTACACATCTATCTTTCTGCCTGTCAGCCTTCCTGTCTAGCTCTTTATCCGCCTCTTTATCATTTTTTTCTAGTTATCTATCTATGCATATATATATATATATATTTATAAATATATATATATATATATATATATATATACGTATATATAAATATAAATATATATATATGTATATATATATATATATATATATATATATAGAGAGAGAGAGAGAGAGAGAGAGAGAGAGAGAGAGAGAGAGAGAGAGAGAAAGACAGAGAGAGAGAGAGAGATAGATAGATAGATAGATAGATAGATAGATATGCACACACACACTATTAAACACACACACACACACACACACA
>NW_027218008.1:10000-14497 GCF_042767895.1 Penaeus vannamei | reverse complement strand
AGCAGAAGAATCGAAATATGTAGATTAAAGTTACCATAATCATATCCATTGGTGAACAGTCTTCTTTTATAATTCTTTTGACAAGACAAGAGTTTGGATTAGTAGACATTTTGTCACACGACGTTTCGAGGAGGTTGCTGGCACTTACTCGTGTGAAGCGCAGTGGAGGTCATATGAGTGCTTGGATTGTAACTCCAGCTCCTAGAAATTAAATTCTTATTTCCTAACAGTTTGCACTGGTCATGTAGATACTGAAGTGTCATGGTTTGGGTTTGATCATTACAGGAAATGTTTGGATGGCACATGAATGACTGCCACTTACAGACAAAGGTAGAGGTTGAAGACCGCGACGCGCGTAGATAGAGGAAAATGGACACCGCCATGTTATAGAGCGGGAAAAATAGAAGGGGATAGCGTATAGTTTAAGATGCACCGGCCTTATAGTCACCGCTAAATGAGGAAAATATAACGCGCGGCCGCCTTTCAAATTCAAAGTCGATGAGCTTGTTTACCTTGCTAGGAAAAACACGACACTGACCCACGAACGCATTTTTGCGTTCGCGAACTAGTCCGTGTATCATTACGCGCTTGTCAAAACGATATTTGGCTAATTATCTGTGTCTGCTGGTACGCATTTATACCTTTAAAGTCTTTTAGTAATGTTAATATACTTCAATTGCATATTTTTATATTTATCTATACCCTCATATCGAATCCTGCGCATCGAGTGTTTCACACTTTCTTGCGCCAGCCACAGGTTGACAGCTCACCAACCCGCTCATTTCGAGATTGAAAGCCGGTGAGAAATGCTGCGTTTCCAGTGTTGTGTTGATTCTGGGTTCTTTTTTAAGACCTTTACAGTGGCATCGAAGAACAATTCGACTTCAGTAACCATCCCAGTTTTATATCTGAGCCCATCAAGAGCTCCAAAGGACGAAAAAGGTGATTAAAATCGAAGCAATCCCAACAGTACAAAGAAACGAAAGTTTCACGTTTCCGGATATAAAGGTATTTGGTTTATTATTTTACGGTGTGAATGCAGCTCTGTCTTGCCGTACATACCGTGGTGGAGAGAATGTGTCCTGGGGGGTGTTGGGGGGCTTGCCCCCCATCAACCCTCCCCTCGGGCAGTGCCCGAAGGGCACGCCTAGTCACGGCAATTTATATTGATATATTAGGTTGGTTGGTTTATTGGTCAATACGTTTTTGGGGGGGTTGGAAGGTGTGAATTCCCGTGGATTTTTTTTGCCGAAATGTGGGTTGGGTTCCCGTAGATTTTTTTTAATTTGCGTCAGTCCGTAAACTTTCAAAGATGGCGGTTACATCCGTAGAGTTTCATTGGCCGATTTTAAGCGCTTTTTGTGCTAGTTTTACGCATTTTTGATCGTTATTCTTCTTATTTAAGCTTGTTTTACCCCATAATTTCCCTGATATACTTCATGCCCTCCCCTGCTAACGGGACTATCAAATCAAGATCGTCGATGGAGAAATGGTACTCGATCTCCTGAACGATTCATTCGCAAAAGAAACAACGCCGAAAATCGATAAAATCATAGGATTTCATGCTGAAAAACATCATTTTTTTCGACTTAGTCTCTGCGAGGGTGCGTCGCGGTCTTCAACAATTACCCAGACAAAGGTTCTCACTCCTTTTGGTGCTCCTGCAAAGAACAACAATGCTGCACTATGTTTGCTTAGGAGTTTTTAGGGGAAATTCTTAGGAAATGGAAGACTTTTTCTATGTTTTCCACAGAGGGAGGGCAGGCTCCTGCCTGAATCCACCTCTGATGGGCATATTTCCCTAGCCAAGGGCTCTGTTTCTAGGCTGTGGTTTCATGTTAAACTAAATTTAGAATAAATTATTATCTTAGTTAATGAGAGGGTGGATGGAGAACTGGGCCGGTACCACGAAAGTTCTCGGACAATCTGAGAATAAAATTTGAGACAGTTTCATAAGTGTCTGAGACAAATATGTGTCGTTTGTTTACATCTTTGATTTTCACTTACCAATTTTTTACATATTAATACATAAAAGTATATGCAAATATGTGTCTTCTTGGGCAAAATACTCTATTTTGCAGACACAAAACATAAATGAATAATTTTGATATAAAAAAAAACACAAAAAAAAAATCAATATCAATACAAATGTGAAGATGGCCTTCGCTGAAGCGCCATGGCTGTGATATCACTGTCTGCGGAATGTTATGATTTGTAAATAGATATATTATATATATATATATATATATATATATATATATATTTATATATATATATATATATATATATATTTATTTTTTTTTTTTTTTTTTTTTTTTTTTTTTTTTCTTTCTTTCTTTCTTTCTTTTTTGCCGTCCTATTCTAAAGTTTTCACTAAGCTCAATCAGGAATTTCACTGCTTGAATAATTATATAATAATTATCAACATGATATTTTTATCTTTATTAAAGATGGACAGAATATATAAGATTTTGTAGAAGTTAGGGGTGATATTTTTATGATTGACGAGAAAATATATTTTGCGGATTTCTCGTAAACAAATTTGTGTTCCGGTTGCATTAGCTGTCCATGAAATTTTGATGAAAACCCTGTGCTCTTAAATGTATTTGTATATATAGGTGTGTATGTGTGTGTGTGTGTGTGTGTGTGTGTGTGTGTGTGTGTGTGTGTGTGTGTGTGTGTGTGTGTGTGTGTGTGTGTGTGTGTAGGCCAAATTCATTTATTTTCAGATTAGCTCTATAACTTTGGCTTTTCATTAAAATAGAGAAATATTGAAATGATAAAAGATTTAATTTCAAAAGTAACTCACGATATAGTCATTTTGGCTCATTTTCAGTATAATGATATTGGCAAAAGATTAGATTTTGGAATGATAATATTTTAGAATAAGTCATTTGTATACTCTGGAATGTAATTTTTAAAAGAAGATAACATTTATAATTCAGTTGAATGGGCTCAGTAATCATCATCATTATTATTATCATCATTGTCATTATTGTTATCATTATTGTCATTATTATTATCATCATCATTATTATTATCATCATTGTCATTATTATTATTATTATTATTATCATCATCATTATTATTATCATCATTGTCATTATTATTATTATTATTATTATCATTATTGTCATTATTATTATCATTTTAAGAGAAAATAAGATTTATAATTCAGCTAAATGGGCTCAGTAATCATCATCATTATTATTATCATCATTGTCATTATTATTATCATTATTATCATTATTATTATCATTATTGTCATTATTATTATCATTATTGTCATTATTATTATCATTATTGTCATTATTATCATCATCATTATTATTATCATCATTGTCATTATTGTTATCATTATTGTCATTATTATTATCATTATTGTTATTATTATCATTATTGTCATTATTATTATCATTATTGTCATTATTATTATCATCATCATTATTATTATCATTATTGTCATTATTATTATCATTATTGTCATTATTATTATCATCATTATCAGTATTGTTATCATCATTATCATTATTATCATCATCATTATCAGTATTATTATCATCATTGTCATTATTATTATCATTATTGCCATTATTGTTATCATCATTATTATCATCATCATTATCATTATCATCATTATCAATATTATTATCACCATTATCATTATTATTATCATTATTATCATTATTATTATCATTATTATTATTATTGTCATTATTATCATTATTGTCATTATTATTATCATTATTGTCATTATTATTATCATTATTGTCATTATTATTATCATTATTGTCATTATTATTAACATTATTGTCATTATCATTATCATTATTGTCATTATTATTATCATCATTATTATTATCATGATTGTCATTATTATTATCATTATTGTCAGTATTATTATCATTATTGTCATTGTTATTATCATTATTGTCATTATTATTATCATCATTGTCATTATTATTATCATCATTGTCATTATTATTATCATCATTGTCATTATTATTATCATCATTGTCATTATTATTATCATTATTGTCATTATTATTATCATTATTGTCATTATTAGTATCATTATCATTATTATTATCATCATTACCATTATTATTATCATTATCATTATTATTATCATCATCATTATTATTATCATCATTGTCATTATTATCATCATTGTCATTATTATTATTATTATCATTATTGTCATTATTATTATCATTATTATCATTATTATTATCATTATTATTATCATCATCATTATTATTATCATTATTGTCATTATTATTATCATCATTATTATTATTATCATCATTATCATTATTATTATAACCATTATTATTATCACCATTATCATTATTATTATCATTATTATCATTATTGTCATTATTATTATCATTATTGTCTTTATTATTATCATTATTGTCATTATTATTATCATTATTGTCATTATTATTATCATCATTATCATTATTATTATCATTATCATTATTATTATCATCA
>NW_027218008.1:0-2500 GCF_042767895.1 Penaeus vannamei | reverse complement strand
TTCATGTCATGTCATATCACTTATATCATGTCATATTACTTATCATGTCATATATCACTTATGTCATGTCATATATCACATGTCATATATCACTTATCATGTCATGTCATATCACTTATGTCATGTCATATCACTTATCATGTAATATATCACTTATTATATCATGTCATATCACATAACATGCCATATCACCTATCATGTCACTTATATCACATATATCACTTATCATGTCACTTACCTTATGGGAGCCACTTTGCACATGTCCTTTCGATTTTGCACTTTCATATTCGGTTTCCATGTCGTAATTCTTGCTGACACCTGGGGAGGAGCTGACCTGAACCCTGACACCTGGGGAGGAGCTGACCTGACACCTGACACCAGGGGAGGAGCTGACTTGACACCTGACACCAGGGGAGGAGCTGACCTGACACCAGGGGAGGAGCTGACCTGACACCTGGGGAGGAGCTGACCTAACACCTGACACCTGGGGAGGAGCTGACCTGACACCTGGGGAGGAGCTGACCTGACACCTGGGGAGGAGCTGACCTGACACCAGGGGAGGAGCTGACCTGACACCTGACACCTGGGGAGGAGCTGACCTGACACCAGGGGAGGAGCTGACCTGACACCTGACACCTGGGGAGGAGCTGACCTGAACCCTGACACCAGGGGAGGAGCTGACCTGACACCTGGGGAGGAGCCGACCTGAATCCTGACACCTGGGGAGGAGCTGACCTGACACCTGGGGAGGAGCTGATTTGACACCAGGGGAGGAGCTGACCTGACACCTGGGGAGGAGCTGACCTGAACCCTGACACCTGGGGAGGAGCTGACCTGACACCTGGGGAGGAGCTGACCTGACACCTGGGGAGGAGCTGACCTGACACCTGGGGATGAGCTGACCTGACACCTGGGGAGGAGCCGACCTGAACCCTGACACCAGGGGAGGAGCTGACCTGACACCTGACACCTGGGGATGAGCTGATTTGACACCTGGGGAGGAGCTGACCTGACATCTGGGGAGGAGCTGACCTGACACCTGGGGAGGAGCTGACCTGACACCTGGGGAGGAGCTGACCTGACACCAGGGGAGGAGCTGACCTGACACCTGACACCAGGGGAGGAGCTGACCTGACACCTGGGGAGGAGCTGACCTGACACCTGGGGAGGAGCTGACCTGACACCAGGGGAGGAGCTGACCTGACACCTGGGGAGGAGCTGACCTGAACCCTGACACCTGGGGAGGAGCTGACCTGACACCTGACACCTGGGGATGAGCTGATTTGACACCAGGGGAGGAGCTGACCTGACACCTGGGGAGGAGCTGACCTGAACCCTGACACCTGGGGAGGAGCTGACCTGAACCCTGACACCTGGGGAGGAGCTGACCTGACACCTGACACCAGGGGAGGAGCTGACTTGACACCTGACACCAGGGGAGGAGCTGACCTGACACCAGGGGAGGAGCTGACCTGACACCTGGGGAGGAGCTGACCTAACACCTGACACCTGGGGAGGAGCTGACCTGACACCTGGGGAGGAGCTGACCTGACACCTGGGGAGGAGCTGACCTGACACCAGGGGAGGAGCTGACCTGACACCAGGGGAGGAGCTGACCTGAACCCTGACACCTGGGCAGGAGCTGACCTGGTACCTAGGGAGGAGCTGACCTGACACCAGGGGAGGAGCTGACCTGACACCTAGGGAGGAGCTGACCTGACACTAGGGGAGGAGCTGACCTGACACCAGGGGAGAAGCTGACCTGACACCTGACACCTGGGGAGGATCTGACCTGAACCCTGACACCTGGGGAGGAGCTGACCTGACACCTGGGGAGGAGCTGACCTGAACCCTGACACCTGGGGAGGAGCTGACCTGAACCCTGACACCTGGGAAGGAGCTGACCTGACACCTGGGGAGGAGCTGACCTGAACCCTGACACCTGGGAAGGAGCTGACCTGACACCAGGGGAGGAGCTGACCTGACACCAGGGGAGGAGCTGACCTGACACCTGGGGAGGAGCTGACCTGAACCCTGACACCTGGGGAGGAGCTGACCTGACACCAGGGGAGGAGCTGACCTGACACCTGGGGAGGAGCTGACCTGAACCCTGACACCTGGGGAGGAGCTGACCTGACACCTGACACCTGGGGAGGAGCTGACCCGAGCCCCGCCCCTGGACAGAGGTCAGTGCAGTGAGCGACATTCGTCGGCACAAGCCGGGTTCCCATCTCCTGTGGTGTGCAGGGAGAGATCACCCAATTGGCGAGGCATTATTGTCACTCACTTGGCGTGATTCTCCAGAGCTAAAGCCTCCAGACTTGAGCTTGATTACGATATTATTTGACAACAAACTACACAGAGAGCTCCGCCAATTTCTCGTGGTTCGCCGCGACAATTGGCCAGGCCTTCTCTTGTAGTAAGTGCCCCACTACCGCTCCCTTGGAGAGCGAGGTTTCAAACCAGGTCTGGACCCTCTGGTCCTGGACATAGTTTGTGG
>NW_027218005.1:0-7500 GCF_042767895.1 Penaeus vannamei | reverse complement strand
TCGCCTGACCTTCTCCTAGGCAGCCCAGCTCGCTTCAGTTCCGGCGGGCGTCCTGTTTCATCTACATGTTCGACCACCAAGGCTCTGGAAGTTCCGCGGTGATAGACATGAGTACGATGTGAGCCTGCTGCATGAAGGCCCGAGCACATGCTGATACTGTATCCGAAATGGTCTGGGGAAGTGTCAGAATATTTTCGTTTTTATCCTCTTATATAGGATTCCCCTCTATATAAGAAGACGGTCAGCTCTATTGATCGCAGCGTGGTTGAAGGGGAACTTTTTAACTCTTGCGAAAGGTATTCTGTATCGCCAGAACGACTGCGAAGACATCAGTCAGGCATCATCATGTAACGCGTCCCCAGCGCTGAGCATGGTGCTACGTAATGCGCGTAATCTCTCTCTCGTCATGGCAGGCACACAGCCTACGAATTCGGGTATTAAAAATGTCGACTGACCCCAAGCCAAGCGAGAACCAGGGCAGACCGGACCTCCATGCCGTCTAGTTCGAGAGCTAGGTGGACTTTAATCAGAATGTTGAGAACAAAAGATTTGAGGGCGTAATTTTATTAGAAATTACCTACTAATGAAGGGAAGGGGCGTCTTAAGTTGCACTATCCTTGGCTTTGGTCACTGAGGGGCCCAAAAATTGGCCCAAATATCCATTACAAAATAACGAGTACAGCATTTGTTTTGTCAATCTAGATCCCTCGAACTAAAACTACGCAACTTAAGACATACAAATGTTTAGGTTAACTACCAATCAACGTTTTAATTACACTTCCTAGCAATTAAAAAATGCAAAAGATATTTTTGACTCCAGACAATATATCCACAACTTAAGACGTGAGTTTTCCCGAGGTTTGTGGATAAGATAGGGGGGGGGGGTCCTTGGATCCTGAGGAATATAGGGCCCTCAAACTGATTTTGTATTAAAGTAGTACACAAATTATGATTGATGCTATGGATAAAACATTACTTCAAATGAACATAAATGTAATTTAAGGCACCAATACATCTGGTGTTACTAATTATGATGCCTACTAATTAACGATCAAATAAGGTTTTAATTTCAAGTACAACACAATTTCCTTTTTGCAAAAGATGATTTTGCAACCTAGACGCGATTTTTCTATTTTCAGATAAGATACCTGCTAAATAGTGAACAAATATTGATTTATTCACAATTTCAAGTAAAGGTTTACCGAAATTATTATAGTTTTCGACAGCAAATCAACAGTCGTACTTGACGTTTCCCGATGAAACACTTGGTTGTTTTTCAAAACATTTCAATAGCTGGGTGCTGGATTAGCTCAATATAGGTTCTGGAGATTCCCTTTAACATGATACATTGAAGAAACACTTCAGATTTCAGATTTGAAATGCTCTATCACTCTCACATATTGTGAGCTAGACCTTGTGTGTAGTCATTTGTCAACTGTCTTTCTCTGTCTAATGAGATGTGTACTTTTAAGCCATGGCTCCCTCTGAAGGCGGGTGCTTACTTCTGCTGCAGAAATGTCAAAAGTGAAAGTGTGGACATCTGCATCGGCTCAAGCAGGAATGAGGTACAGGAAAGAAGCTGCTGGGGATAGAATCGGGTTATAAAAACAGGCCTAGCATGTAAGATCCAGCTGGATTTTCCTATACCAGATTTTACTCTAACTAGACAAGTCTTCTTAAAGTCTAGAATTATCTGGAAGTGTCTACCATGCTTTTGATAGCATTGTTTGGCAAAATGTTTATTATGCTTCTTGTCCTGTTATAGCTTTGAACTTGTTATTATTGGGTTTGAACCCAGCAAAACTCTTAAATCTCGTTCACATGATAAAGTATGGTTTAATGAACAGTGTCACCAGGCTTATAGGGACAAACATGCTGCCTACAATCTCTGGTCAGCAAACCGTACTCGTCACTGTTAGGAGAATGATGTTAGCATGCGAAACACAGCAACCAATGTTTATATGGTGGCTACATCTGAACATAATGTTCATTTGAAAGTTCTCTCAGAAGCCTCACAGCCTCATAAATGGTGGTCAACACTTTAAGCATCTCTGGTCTTGAGTGATGGTTGTGTTACATATAGTCCGTTTGAGAAAGCTACCTTATTAGCAGATTGTTTTATTTCAAAACAAAGTTTAGAGGATATTAAACTTCTAAACTGTGATATGAAATAAAACAATCTGCTAATAAGGTAGCTTTCTCGAACGGACTATATATAACACAACCATCAGGTGACATGAAAAAGGATATTAAACTTCCTCTTTCATGTCACCCATTGCCATGCTTTAATTCATTTGCTTTCAGGTCCTCTGAAATCATGTATCTGTTATCAGAAGTAGATGAATATGGTGGAGTAGACCCTAATGGCTAATTTTTTTAATTTTATTAAAAAGACTAAATGGCCAATTAGCTCCTAAATTAGCCGTAATCTTACGCCTTTTAGTTCGTAAAGGGTCGTTTTCAGAGTGCTGGCAATTTTGCAATGTTACCCTTATTCCCAAGGGCCCACTACAGTCTTCACCTACTGAATTTCAATTATACCAATTTTATCCAGTTTTTGAACATTTTCTGGTCAAACGTCTTTCAGTATATTTGAGACCGTTTCTTCCAAAGACTCAGTTTGGTTTTAAAAATGGACTCGGCTGCAGTGATTCATTGCTTATGTTAGTGCATGAAACACAATCTGCTTTAGATAAGGGTCATGAGTCAAGACTTGTCTCGCTGGAATTTAGTGTAGCTTTTGACACTGATAATCACAAAGGTTTAATTTTTAATTTACAGTCTGTTAGTGTTGGTGGTAAAGTTTCAAGTATTATAACTGAATTTTTAACTGGTAGGCAGCAGCGTGTTCATGTTGATGGTACTTTTAGCTCGCATTTCAGTGTGTTTTCTGGGGTTCCTCAGGGTAGTGTTCTTGGCCCTTTGCTCTTTATTTTATATACAAACGATATGTGGTCTGGCATTACTAATAAAATGTTGGCTTATGCTAATGATACTTCTCTCTAATTCAATGCTACATAGGCCACAACATGTTTTTTTCTCTTGAATAGCGGGCAAGTTTGGTGATCATGAAATGTCGACAGGAGGAAAAAAATCCCCAGCTCAAAAATAAGACAAGTGTACCTCCTATCTTCCAAAGATCAGAAATAAAGGAATATATCGGTTCCAGCCCCACCTGGAGGAAGTACAATTCTATCTTACTGGAAGTTTTCGGTGAGCTGAATGAAAACAGACAAAGAATTCTTTCAACCAGTATTTGTTATTTTGGAAATCAAAATAAAAAATACTAATTAAAAAAGACATAATATATGTACTTTGCCATTTTGTGCAGGTAGGAAAAGGACTCTTCCTCTCTGGATATGAAATGGAATTCAATGTTAAAAGAAGAAAACCGGCATTTTGGTTTTGATGTTTGACTGTGAGTGTTTACATCCTTGTGCGCAGGTTCTCTGTGCATATTGCGAAATACGCTAGTGCTGATCAGAAGCGACGGCCGACCACGTACATGATAGACAATAGGCATGACATAAGGCATGAAAGTGAGGTATTTCCGCCAAATATATTTTATTTTTGTTTTGAGTTAATCCCATCAATCATGTACTGTTACGTCACGTGTCCGCCATGAACTTCACTGGTGCCATTGCCTGAGTTGCCATTCAGAGTTATTTTCGGCAAAAACATCGATCGTCTTAGATTTTCATACTAAATATTTATCATGAATATGAAATTGTATATATTTACACAGCTGATCAAATATTCCGATAAAGGAAATAACGTATGATAATGAATATAAAAACCAAAATAATCCCACAAGAAATTTTTGAAGTTCTGAAGCTGCGGGCAAAGGACTCGTATTTCCAGGTAAGTGAAACAAAAAATATTTAGTCAAGGTCACACAAGTTGACATTTTAAATCAGATATGAACCAGTGTTTTAAAGAAGAATTATGTGCTGTTTTTCTCAACTCCGCTAATACGAAATTAGCAAGTATACTTTGGACCTCGGGAACAGCATCCTGGAGAAAACATTAAAAATTTAAAGAGACAGTCCATTAACTTAAGATGCCGAACAAATCATATTTGGAACAGATAATCATGAAGAAATGTGTACAGAAAATAGGTGTACGAACTTTCTTACTTTAATATGATGCTAGTCTTAGTTTTCAATTTTGAGAACATTATGAGGCATAAAGAATTGATTAATAATATGAATAAGTTAATGGATTGTCCCCAATCATGTTGGTACGTCTGGGATGAAGGGAAGGAAAAGGTCTTCAGAAGCATCTGAGAAGTTTCTATTATCAATTACAGAACACTTTAAACAATTAGGTGACAAAGCAGTGCAGCGATTTTTAAAAATTGGCAGAAGATAATTAATATTCTGAAAACATTAGTAAGGGCGTCTTCTGTAGCGTCCTTAACTCTTAATACCGTATTTAGTTTAATCCTAATCCACCGTGTCTGTGCCGTAGACGACACTCTCCGTTGCCAGACAGCGCGACAATAATGTTCAGTAAAAACTGTCGTACTCACTATTCTATCACCACCGTTGTCATGTAAACATGTCGGAGAGAAGAGAAATGTTGTGCGTGAAATTCGCTCTTTTGGGAGATTTCATGTTTTTTCTTTATTTTTTTCTTTTTGTAATGTCATGTGTTTGGTAATCATATTTAAGAAACTATTTTAGATCTCTTAGATTTCAAAATATCTATTATATTCGATGTGTATTGCATGAAACTGAGACTCTTACTAATGTTTTCATAATTATTATTTTATGCCTTTTTATCTCTGCACTGTTTTGCCTCCTAATCGTTTAAAGTTTTCTGTAAATAATAATATAAACTTCTCAGATGCTTCTGAAGACCACCTTTTCCTTCCCTTCATCCCAGACGTACCTACATGATTGAAGACAAGGCATTAAAAACTTATTCATATTATTAATCAATTCTTTATGCCTCCCAATGTTCCCAAAATTGAAAACTAAGACTAGCATCATACCAAAGTAAGAAATTTCGTACACCTATTTCCTATACACATTTCTTAAAGATTATTTGTTGAAAAATGATTTGTTTGGAATCTTAAGTTAATGGACTGTCTCTTTAAATTTCTATCAATTCTTATGATGTTCCTGGTCTGTGATATAGTGATGGTTTTGCCCTCTGCTGTTGATCTGAAAATCCTGGTCTCGTATTCCTGGGCGTGTGGGAATAGGTTTTACACATCTAAAGGGTGGGAACTGAGGTATGTTGTCTTTTTATTGCTGAAAAATCGGTGGTATTTTGAAACCCTTCTGTGCAGTGTTGCTCTTCACACATAATTGTTGCTTGTTGTGTAGGGTAGCGTTTGGAGCAAGTCATGCACTCACACCTGTAAATAAGCAACAGAATCATCCAAAAGATATATATTCAACATTCACCCTTCAATGTCGCTACGCATATGATATAGAAGACAATTTTAAAGATATTACCTAAAGATTTGCAGTCCGATATAAAATTTACTTGGATAAAGAAACCTTGCAATTTGCATTTAGACACAGCATTGTCAAAAGATTTTTTCTGACAACTGATATTCATTTTTCTTATAGATTGGAGAAAAGGTGATTGTTATAGAAAGTTGTAGTCGGTCACTCAAGGTGCAGTTTGATCTTCATATGATAATAACGAGGCACAAGTAGGCTTACTTATTAGGGAAACATGATTATTTATGAAATATTCTATTTTCTTTCATGATAACGATCCTATATTTATAATGGTAAAATGGGTAACGAAACTGCTCTAACAACTATAAAACCAATCTTTATTTCAATGACACTCAAGTACAAAAATGACATTCACCAATTAATATCCATCGCGCAGTTTCATCGGACAGCTCTTTGCTGCGTTGAATCCAGTTGGACGAGAGAAACGTTTTCTTGAGGATGCTGTTCAGGTCCATAGAAAAGTATACTTGTTAAGTTTGTAGTAAAGTAGTTGAGAAAAACTCATGAAGATGAGAAAAGCACGTAATTCTTCTGTAAAATACTGGTTCATATTTAATTTCAAACGTAAACTTGTGTGACCTTGATCATATAATTTTTGTTTCACTAACCTGGAAATATGAGTTCCATGCCCGCAGCCTCTGAACTTCAAAGATTCCTCGTGGGATTATATTGGTTTTTATATTCATTACCATAAGTTATTTCCTTTATCGGAATATTTGATCATTTGTGTAAATATATATAATTTCATTTTCATAACAAATACTAAGTATGAAAATTTTAAGACGATCGATGTTATTGCCGAAAATAACTGAATGGCAACTCAAGCAATGGCACACGTGAAGTTCATGGCGGACACGTGACGTGACAGTACATGATTGGTGGGATTAACTTGTCCCTTCTGCGCATGTGCAGGATTAAAAAATGATCTTAATATTAAAGCCTGGTCTAGAGGTGCATTAAAAGTTGATCCTGGACGCTGCCAATACGCACTAGAGATCTGGATTAAACTTTAATGCTGCATTAACTTTTATGGCACGTACAGAAGACGCACTTAAGAGTCTCAGTTTCATGAAATACACATTAAGAATAATAGATATTTTGAAATCTCAGGGATGTCTAAAATAGGCTCTAGACAAATTGATTTGTATTTACTTTCTGATATTTCCTTCGCGGACGTCACAATATCGACGAGAAATTAGAATAAAAAAGATTTGGGATTTTCACTTTTCTTCATTTTCCTGGAAATAAGTGTCGGCGGGCCCGCTATTCAAGGAAAAAAAAGCTGTGGCCTAAGTCTAAAGAACTTGTGTCGGTCTCAAACACAGTTGCCTCAGCATCCAAGTCTGCTGATTAATGGTCTTAATCACCATTGGATAAGCTGAAGCTCTTAGGTGTAACCTTTGATTCAAAGCTTACATTTGAATTGCATATCAGGAATATGGCCTGGGCAATTTCATCAAAGTTAGATATCATTCGAAAGTGCAAGAAAGTCTATGAGTATTGTTCTCCTGTGTGGTTATCTGCTGCAGACTCGCACTTGAGACTGCTTGACCGTTCTTTTAATGCCATTAAATCTCTCCTGTCTGACTTAAATTTGGACATTGGACATCGAACTGTTTTTGGGGATCTTTCAGTCTTAAACAAGATTGGAACCGATAATTCACATCCCTTCTATAAGTTCTTATCTGATTTTTATCAACGTGCAAGAACTACCAGAAGTTCTATGACAGTTCAGTGACATTTGATGTAACTCGATCGTCTACAAGTCATTTATCTAGATGCTTTTTTTTACTGCTATTTGTAGACTTTGGAATAGATTGCCTTCAGAGATTGTAACCTCCGAATCTTGATAAGTTTAAATGAACTATCATACATACATACATACAGACATACATTTTGTTTGTGTGTCAAAAAAAAAAAAAATATATATATATATATATATATATATATTTAAAAAAAACAAAAAACAAACAAAAAAAAAAAATATTATATATATATATATATTTTAAAATTAAAATATAAT
>NW_027218004.1:0-14490 GCF_042767895.1 Penaeus vannamei | reverse complement strand
GCATTCCTCATCCACTGCTTCCCTCCCCTTCAAGGCCTTCCTCATCCCCTGCTTCCCTCCCCTTCAAGGCCTTCCTCATCCCCTGCTTCCCTCCCCTTCAAGGCCTTCCTCATCCCCTGCTTCCCTCCCCTTCAAGGCCTTCCTCATCCCCTGCTTCCCTCCCCTTCAAGGCCTTCCTCATCCCCTGCTTCCCTCCCCTTCAAGGCCTTCCTCATCCCCTGCTTCCCTCCCCTTCAAGGCCTTCCTCATCCCCTGCTTCCCTCCCCTTCAAGGCCTTCCTCATCCCCTGCTTCCCTCCCCTTCAAGGCCTTCCTCATCCCCTGCTTCCCTCCCCTTCAAGGCCTTCCTCATCCCCTGCTTCCCTCCCCTTCAAGGCCTTCCTCATCCCCTGCTTCCCTCCCCTTCAAGGCCTTCCTCATCCCCTGCTTCCCTCCCCTTAAAGGCCTTCCTCATCCCCTGCTTCCCTCCCCTTCAAGGCCTTCCTCATCCCCTGCTTCCCTCCCCTTCAAGGCCTTCCTCATCCCCTGCTTCCCTCCCCTTCAAGGCCTTCCTCATCCCCTGCTTCCCTGCCCTTCAAGGCCTTCCTCATCCCCTGCTTCCCTCCCCTTCAAGGCCTTCCTCATCCCCTGCTTCCCTCCCCTTCAAGGCCTTCCTCATCCCCTGCTTCCCTCCCCTTCAAGGCCTTCCTCATCCCCTGCTTCCCTCCCCTTCAAGGCCTTCCTCATCCCCTGCTTCCCTCCCCTTCAAGGCCTTCCTCATCCCCTGCTTCCCTTCCCTTCAAGGCCTTCCTCATCCCCTGCTTCCCTCCCCTTCAAGGCCTTCCTCATCCCCTGCTTCCCTCCCCTTCAAGGCCTTCCTCATCCCCTGCTTCCCTCCCCTTCAAGGCCTTCCTCATCCCCTGCTTCCCTCCCCTTCAAGGCCTTCCTCATCCCCTGCTTCCCTCCCCTTCAAGGCCTTCCTCATCCGCTGCTTCCCTCCCCTTCAAGGCCTTCCTCATCCCCTGCTTCCCTCCCCTTCAAGGCCTTCCTCTTCCCCTGCTTCCCTCCCCTTCAAGGCCTTCCTCATCCCCTGCTTCCCTCCCCTTCAAGGCCTTCCTCATCCCCTGCTTCCCTCCCCTTCAAGGCCTTCCTCATCCCCTGCTTCCCTCCCCTTCAAGGCCTTCCTCATCCCCTGCTTCCCTCCCCTTCAAGGCCTTCCTCATCCGCTGCTTCCCTCCCCTTCAAGGCCTTCCTCATCCGCTGCTTCCCTCCCCTTCAAGGCCTTCCTCATCCCCTGCTTCCCTCCCCTTCAAGGCCTTCCTCATCCCCTGCTTCCCTCCCCTTCAAGGCCTTCCTCATCCCCTGCTTCCCTCCCCTTCAAGGCCTTCCTCATCCCCTGCTTCCCTCCCCTTCAAGGCCTTCCTCATCCCCTGCTTCCCTCCCCTTCAAGGCCTTCCTCCTCCCCTGCTTCCCTCCCCTTCAAGGCCTTCCTCATCCCCTGCTTCCCTCCCCTTCAAGGCCTTCCTCATCCCCTGCTTCCCTCCCCTTCAAGGCCTTCCTCATCCCCTGCTTCCCTCCCCTTCAAGGCCTTCCTCATCCCCTGCTTCCCTCCCCTTCAAGGCCTTCCTCATCCCCTGCTTCCCTCCCCTTCAAGGCCTTCCTCATCCCCTGCTTCCCTCCCCTTCAAGGCCTTCCTCATCCCCTGCTTGCCTGCCCTTCAAGGCCTTCCTCATCCCCTGCTGCCCTCCCCTTCAAGGCCTTCCTCATCCCCTGCTTCCCTCCCCTTCAAGGCCTTCCTCATCCGCTGCTTCCCTCCCCTTCAAGGCCTTCCTCATCCCCTGCTTCCCTCCCCTTCTCGGCCTTCCTCATCCGCTGCTTCCCTCCCCTTCACGGCCTTCCTCTTCCTCTTCATCCCTCCCCTTCGAGGCCTTCCTCATCCCCTGCTTCCCTCCCCTTCAAGGCCTTCCTCATCCGCTGCTTCCCTCCCCTTCAAGGCCTTCCTCATCCGCTGCTTCCCTCCCCTTCAAGGCCTTCCTCATCCCCTGCTTCCCTCCCCTTCAAGGCCTTCCTCATCCCCTGCTTCCCTCCCCTTCAAGGCCTTCCTCATCCCCTGCTTCCCTCCCCTTCAAGGCCTTCCTCATCCGCTGCTTCCCTCCCCTTCAAGGCCTTCCTCATCCCCTGTTCCCTTCAAGGCCTTCCTCATCCCCTGCTTCCCTCCCCTTCAAGGCCTTCCTCATCCCCTGCTTCCCTCCCCTTCAAGGCCTCCCTCTCCCCCTGCTTCCCTCCCCTTCAAGGCCTTCCTCATCCCCTGCTTCCCTCCCCTTCAAGGCCTTCCTCATCCCCTGCTTCCCTCCCCTTCAAGGCCTTCCTCATCCCCTGCTTCCCTCCCCTTCAAGGCCTTCCTCATCCCCTGCTTCCCTCCCCTTCAAGGCCTTCCTCATCCCCTGCTTCCCTCCCCTTCAAGGCCTTCCTCATCCCCTGCTTCCCTCCCCTTCAAGGCCTTCCTCATCCCCTGCTTCCCTCCCCTTCAAGGCCTTCCTCATCCCCTGCTTCCCTCCCCTTCAAGGCCTTCCTCATCCCCTGCTTCCCTCCCCTTCAAGGCCTTCCTCATCCCCTGCTTCCCTTCCCTTCAAGGCCTTCCTCATCCCCTGCTTCCCTCCCCTTCAAGGCCTTCCTCATCCCCTGCTTCCCTCCCCTTCAAGGCCTTCCTCATCCCCTGCTTCCCTCCCCTTCAAGGCCTTCCTCATCCCCTGCTTCCCTCCCCTTCAAGGCCTTCCTCATCCCCTGCTTCCCTCCCCTTCAAGGCCTTCCTCATCCCCTGCTTCCCTCCCCTTCAAGGCCTTCCTCATCCCCTGCTTCCCTCCCCTTCAAGGCCTTCCTCATCCCCTGCTTCCCTCCCCTTCAAGGCCTTCCTCATCCCCTGCTTCCCTCCCCTTCAAGGCCTTCCTCATCCCCTGCTTCCCTCCCCTTCAAGGCCTTCCTCATCCGCTGCTTCCCTCCCCTTCAAGGCCTTCCTCATCCGCTGCTTCCCTCCCCTTCAAGGCCTTCCTCATCCCCTGCTTCCCTCCCCTTCAAGGCCTTCCTCATCCCCTGCTTCCCTCCCCTTCAAGGCCTTCCTCATCCGCTGCTTCCCTCCCCTTCAAGGCCTTCCTCATCCGCTGCTTCCCTCCCCTTCAAGGCCTTCCTCATCCCCTGCTTCCCTCCCCTTCAAGGCCTTCCTCATCCCCTGCTTCCCTCCCCTTCAAGGCCTTCCTCATCCCCTGCTTCCCTCCCCTTCAAGGCCTTCCTCATCCCCTGCTTCCCTCCCCTTCAAGGCCTTCCTCATCCCCTGCTTCCCTCCCCTTCAAGGCCTTCCTCATCCCCTGCTTCCCTCCCCTTCAAGGCCTTCCTCATCCCCTGCTTCCCTCCCCTTCAAGGCCTTCCTCATCCCCTGCTTCCCTCCCCTTCAAGGCCTTCCTCATCCCCTGCTTCCCTCCCCTTCAAGGCCTTCCTCATCCCCTGCTTCCCTCCCCTTCAAGGCCTTCCTCATCCCCTGCTTCCCTCCCCTTCAAGGCCTTCCTCATCCCCTGCTTCCCTCCCCTTCAAGGCCTTCCTCATCCCCTGCTTCCCTCCCCTTCAAGGCCTTCCTCATCCCCTGCTTCCCTCCCCTTCAAGGCCTTCCTCATCCCCTGCTTCCCTCCCCTTCAAGGCCTTCCTCATCCCCTGCTTCCCTCCCCTTCAAGGCCTTCCTCATCCCCTGCTTCCCTCCCCTTCAAGGCCTTCCTCATCCCCTGCTTCCCTCCCCTTCAAGGCCTTCCTCATCCCCTGCTTCCCTCCCCTTCAAGGCCTTCCTCATCCCCTGCTTCCCTCCCCTTCAAGGCCTTCCTCATCCCCTGCTTCCCTCCCCTTCAAGGCCTTCCTCATCCCCTTCAAGGCCTTCCTCATCCCCTGCTTCCCTCCCCTTCAAGGCCTTCCTCATCCCCTGCTTCCCTCCCCTTCAAGGCCTTCCTCATCCCCTGCTTCCCTCCCCTTCAAGGCCTTCCTCATCCCCTGCTTCCCTCCCCTTCAAGGCCTTCCTCATCCCCTGCTTCCCTCCCCTTCAAGGCCTTCCTCATCCCCTGCTTCCCTCCCCTTCAAGGCCTTCCTCATCCCCTGCTTCCCTCCCCTTCAAGGCCTTCCTCATCCCCTGCTTCCCTCCCCTTCAAGGCCTTCCTCATCCCCTGCTTCCCTCCCCTTCAAGGCCTTCCTCATCCCCTGCTTCCCTCCCCTTCAAGGCCTTCCTCATCCACTGCTTCCCTCCCCTTCAAGGCCTTCCTCATCCCCTGCTTCCCTCCCCTTCAAGGCCTTCCTCATCCCCTGCTTCCCTCCCCTTCAAGGCCTTCCTCATCCCCTGCTTCCCTCCCCTTCAAGGCCTTCCTCATCCCCTGCTTCCCTCCCCTTCAAGGCCTTCCTCATCCCCTGCTTCCCTCCCCTTCAAGGCCTTCCTCATCCCCTGCTTCCCTCCCCTTCAAGGCCTTCCTCATCCCCTGCTTCCCTCCCCTTCAAGGCCTTCCTCATCCCCTGCTTCCCTCCCCTTCAAGGCCTTCCTCATCCCCTGCTTCCCTCCCCTTCAAGGCCTTCCTCATCCCCTGCTTCCCTCCCCTTCAAGGCCTTCCTCATCCCCTGCTTCCCTCCCCTTCAAGGCCTTCCTCATCCCCTGCTTCCCTCCCCTTCAAGGCCTTCCTCATCCCCTGCTTCCCTCCCCTTCAAGGCCTTCCTCATCCACTGCTTCCCTCCCCTTCAAGGCCTTCCTCATCCCCTGCTTCCCTCCCCTTCAAGGCCTTCCTCATCCGCTGCTTCCCTCCCCTTCAAGGCCTTCCTCATCCCCTGCTTCCCTCCCCTTCAAGGCCTTCCTCATCCACTGCTTCCCTCCCCTTCAAGGCCTTCCTCATCCCCTGCTTCCCTCCCCTTCAAGGCCTTCCTCATCCCCTGCTTCCCTCCCCTTCAAGGCCTTCCTCATCCCCTGCTTCCCTCCCCTTCAAGGCCTTCCTCATCCCCTGCTTCCCTCCCCTTCAAGGCCTTCCTCATCCCCTGCTTCCCTCCCCTTCAAGGCCTTCCTCATCCCCTGCTTCCCTCCCCTTCAAGGCCTTCCTCATCCCCTGCTTCCCTCCCCTTCAAGGCCTTCCTCATCCCCTGCTTCCCTCCCCTTCAAGGCCTTCCTCATCCCCTGCTTCCCTCCCCTTCAAGGCCTTCCTCATCCCCTGCTTCCCTCCCCTTCAAGGCCTTCCTCATCCCCTGCTTCCCTCCCCTTCAAGGCCTTCCTCATCCCCTGCTTCCCTCCCCTTCAAGGCCTTCCTCATCCCCTGCTTCCCTCCCCTTCAAGGCCTTCCTCATCCCCTGCTTCCCTCCCCTTCAAGGCCTTCCTCATCCCCTGCTTCCCTCCCCTTCAAGGCCTTCCTCATCCCCTGCTTCCCTCCCCTTCAAGGCCTTCCTCATCCCCTGCTTCCCTCCCCTTCAAGGCCTTCCTCATCCCCTGCTTCCCTCCCCTTCAAGGCCTTCCTCATCCCCTGCTTCCCTCCCCTTCAAGGCCTTCCTCATCCACTGCTTCCCTCCCCTTCAAGGCCTTCCTCATCCCCTGCTTCCCTCCCCTTCAAGGCCTTCCTCATCCCCTGCTTCCCTCCCCTTCAAGGCCTTCCTCATCCCCTGCTTCCCTCCCCTTCAAGGCCTTCCTCATCCCCTGCTTCCCTCCCCTTCAAGGCCTTCCTCATCCCCTGCTTCCCTCCCCTTCAAGGCCTTCCTCATCCCCTGCTTCCCTCCCCTTCAAGGCCTTCCTCATCCCCTGCTTCCCTCCCCTTCAAGGCCTTCCTCATCCCCTGCTTCCCTCCCCTTCAAGGCCTTCCTCATCCCCTGCTTCCCTCCCCTTCAAGGCCTTCCTCATCCCCTGCTTCCCTCCCCTTCAAGGCCTTCCTCATCCCCTGCTTCCCTCCCCTTCAAGGCCTTCCTCATCCCCTGCTTCCCTCCCCTTCAAGGCCTTCCTCATCCCCTGCTTCCCTCCCCTTCAAGGCCTTCCTCATCCGCTGCTTCCCTCCCCTTCAAGGCCTTCCTCATCCCCTGCTTCCCTCCCCTTCAAGGCCTTCCTCATCCCCTGCTTCCCTCCCCTTCAAGGCCTTCCTCATCCCCTGCTTCCCTCCCCTTCAAGGCCTTCCTCATCCCCTGCTTCCCTCCCCTTCAAGGCCTTCCTCATCCGCTGCTTCCCTCCCCTTCAAGGCCTTCCTCATCCCCTGCTTCCCTCCCCTTCAAGGCCTTCCTCATCCCCTGCTTCCCTCCCCTTCAAGGCCTTCCTCATCCCCTGCTTCCCTCCCCTTCAAGGCCTTCCTCATCCCCTGCTTCCCTCCCCTTCAAGGCCTTCCTCATCCCCTGCTTCCCTCCCCTTCAAGGCCTTCCTCATCCCCTGCTTCCCTCCCCTTCAAGGCCTTCCTCATCCCCTGCTTCCCTTCCCTTCAAGGCCTTCCTCATCCCCTGCTTCCCTCCCCTTCAAGGCCTTCCTCATCCCCTGCTTCCCTCCCCTTCAAGGCCTTCCTCATCCCCTGCTTCCCTCCCCTTCAAGGCCTTCCTCATCCGCTGCTTCCCTCCCCTTCAAGGCCTTCCTCATCCCCTGCTTCCCTCCCCTTCAAGGCCTTCCTCATCCCCTGCTTCCCTCCCCTTCAAGGCCTTCCTCATCCCCTGCTTCCCTCCCCTTCAAGGCCTTCCTCATCCCCTGCTTCCCTTCCCTTCAAGGCCTTCCTCATCCCCTGCTTCCCTCCCCTTCAAGGCCTTCCTCATCCCCTGCTTCCCTCCCCTTCAAGGCCTTCCTCATCCCCTGCTTCCCTGCCCTTCTGGGCCTTCCTCATCCCCTGCTTCCCTCCCCTTCAAGGCCTTCCTCATCCCCTGCTTCCCTCCCCTTCAAGGCCTTCCTCATCCCCTGCTTCCCTCCCCTTCCATGCCGTCCTCCTCCCCTGCTTCCCCCCCCTTCAAGGCCTTCCTCATCCCCTGCTTCCCTGCCCTTCAAGGCCTTCCTCATCCGCTGCTTCCCTCCCCTTCAAGGCCTTCCTCATCCCCTGCTTCCCTCCCCTTCAAGGCCTTCCTCATCCCCTGCTTCCCTCCCCTTCAAGGCCTTCCTCATCCCCTGCTTCCCTCCCCTTCAAGGCCTTCCTCATCCCCTGCTTCCCTCCCCTTCAAGGCCTTCCTCATCCACTGCTTCCCTCCCCTTCAAGGCCTTCCTCATCCCCTGCTTCCCTCCCCTTCAAGGCCATCCTCATCCGCTGCTTCCCTCCCCTTCAAGGCCTTCCTCATCCGCTGCTTCCCTCCCCTTCAAGGCCTTCCTCATCCCCTGCTTCCCTCCCCTTCAAGGCCTTCCTCATCCCCTGCTTCCCTCCCCTTCAAGGCCTTCCTCATCCCCTGCTTCCCTCCCCTTCAAGGCCTTCCTCATCCCCTGCTTCCCTACCCTTCAAGCCCTTCCTCATCCCCTGCTTCCCTGCCCTTCAAGCCCTTCTTCTTCCCCTGCTTCCCTCCCCTTCTCGTCCTTCCTCTTCCGCTGCTTCCCTCCCCTTCAAGTCCTTCGTCATCCCCTGCTTCCCTCCCCTTCAAGGCCTTCCTCATCCGCTGCTTCCCTGCCCTTCAAGGCCTTCCTCATCCCCTGCCTCCCTCCCCTTCAAGGCCTTCCTCATCCGCTGCTTCCCTGCCCTTCAAGGCCTTCCTCATGCCCTGCTTCCCTGGCCTTCAAGGCCTTCCTCATCCCCTGCTTCCCTCCCCTTCAAGGCCTTCCTCATCCCCTGCTTCCCTCCCCTTCAAGGCCTTCCTCATCCCCTGCTTCCCTCCCCTTCAAGGCCTTCCTCATCCCCTGCTTCCCTCCCCTTCAAGGCCTTCCTCATCCCCTGCTTCCCTCCCCTTCAAGGCCTTCCTCATCCCCTGCTTCCCTCCCCTTCAAGGCCTTCCTCATCCCCTGCTTCCCTCCCCTTCAAGGCCTTCCTCCTCCCCTGCTTCCCTCCCCTTCAAGGCCTTCCTCATCCCCTGCTTCCCTGCCCTTCAAGGCCTTCCTCATCCCCTGCTTCCCTCCCCCTCAAGCCCTTCCTCATCCCCTGCTTCCCTCCCCTTCAAGGCCTTCCTCATCCCCTGCCTCCCTCCCCTTCAAGGCCTTCCTCATCCCCTGCTTCCCTCCCCTTCAAGGCCTTCCTCATCCCCTGCTTCCCTCCCCTTCAAGGCCTTCCTCATCCCCTGCTTCCCTCCCCTTCAAGGCCTTCCTCATCCCCTGCTTCCCTCCCCTTCAAGGCCTTCCTCATCCCCTGCTTCCCTCCCCTTCAAGGCCTTCCTCATCCCCTGCTTCCCTCCCCTTCAAGGCCTTCCTCATCCCCTGCTTCCCTCCCCTTCAAGGCCTTCCTCATCCCCTGCTTCCCTCCCCTTCAAGGCCTTCCTCATCCCCTGCTTCCCTCCCCTTCAAGGCCTTCCTCATCCCCTGCTTCCCTCCCCTTCAAGGCCTTCCTCATCCCCTGCTTCCCTCCCCTTCAAGGCCTTCCTCATCCCCTGCTTCCCTCCCCTTCAAGGCCTTCCTCATCCCCTGCTTCCCTCCCCTTCAAGGCCTTCCTCATCCCCTGCTTCCCTCCCCTTCAAGGCCTTCCTCATCCCCTGCTTCCCTCCCCTTCAAGGCCTTCCTCATCCCCTGCTTCCCTCCCCTTCAAGGCCTTCCTCATCCCCTGCTTCCCTCCCCTCCAAGGCCTTCCTCATCCCCTGCTTCCCTCCCCTTCAAGGCCTTCCTCATCCCCTGCTTCCCTCCCCTTCAAGGCCTTCCTCATCCCCTGCTTCCCTCCCCTTCAAGGCCTTCCTCATCCCCTGCTTCCCTCCCCTTCAAGGCCTTCCTCATCCCCTGCTTCCCTCCCCTTCAAGGCCTTCCTCATCCCCTGCTTCCCTCCCCTTCAAGGCCTTCCTCATCCCCTGCTTCCCTCCCCTTCAAGGCCTTCCTCATCCCCTGCTTCCCTCCCCTTCAAGGCCTTCCTCATCCCCTGCTTCCCTCCCCTTCAAGGCCTTCCTCATCCCCTGCTTCCCTCCCCTTCAAGGCCTTCCTCATCCCCTGCTTCCCTCCCCTTCAAGGCCTTCCTCATCCCCTGCTTCCCTCCCCTTCAAGGCCTTCCTCATCCCCTGCTTCCCTCCCCTTCAAGGCCTTCCTCATCCCCTGCTTCCCTCCCCTTCAAGGCCTTCCTCATCCCCTGCTTCCCTCCCCTTCAAGGCCTTCCTCATCCCCTGCTTCCCTCCCCTTCAAGGCCTTCCTCATCCCCTGCTTCCCTCCCCTTCAAGGCCTTCCTCATCCCCTGCTTCCCTCCCCTTTAAGGCCTTCCTCATCCCCTGCTTCCCTCCCCTTCAAGGCCTTCTTCATCCCCTCCTTCCCTCCCCTTCAAGGCCTTCCTCATCCCCTGCTTCCCTCCCCTTCAAGGCCTTCCTCATCCCCTGCTTCCCTCCCCTTCAAGGCCTTCCTCATCCCCTGCTTCCCTCCCCTTCAAGGCCTTCCTCATCCCCTGCTTCCCTCCCCTTCAAGGCCTTCCTCATCCCCTGCTTCCCTCCCCTTCAAGGCCTTCCTCATCCCCTGCTTCCCTCCCCTTCAAGGCCTTCCTCATCCCCTGCTTCCCTCCCCTTCAAGGCCTTCCTCATCCCCTGCTTCCCTGCCCTTCAAGGCCTTCCTCATCCCCTGCTTCGCTCCCCTTCAAGGCCTTCCTCATCCCCTGCTTCCCTCCCCTTCAAGGCCTTCCTCATCCCCTGCTTCCCTCCCCTTCAAGGCCTTCCTCATCCCCTGCTTCCCTCCCCTTCAAGGCCTTCCTCATCCCCTGCTTCCCTCCCCTTCAAGGCCTTCCTCATCCCCTGCTTCCCTCCCCTTCAAGGCCTTCCTCATCCCCTGCTTCCCTCCCCTTCAAGGCCTTCCTCATCCCCTGCTTCCCTCCCCTTCAAGGCCTTCCTCATCCCCTGCTTCCCTCCCCTTCAAGGCCTTCCTCATCCCCTGCTTCCCTCCCCTTCAAGGCCTTCCTCATCCCCTGCTTCCCTCCCCTTCAAGGCCTTCCTCATCCCCTGCTTCCCTCCCCTTCAAGGCCTTCCTCATCCCCTGCTTCCCTCCCCTTCAAGGCCTTCCTCATCCCCTGCTTCCCTCCCCTTCAAGGCCTTCCTCATCCCCTGCTTCCCTCCCCTTCAAGGCCTTCCTCATCCCCTGCTTCCCTCCCCTTCAAGGCCTTCCTCATCCCCTGCTTCCCTCCCCTTCAAGGCCTTCCTCATCCCCTGCTTCCCTCCCCTTCAAGGCCTTCCTCATCCCCTGCTTCCCTGCCCTTCAAGGCCTTCCTCATCCCCTGCTTCCCTCCCCTTCAAGGCCTTCCTCATCCCCTGCTTCCCTCCCCTTCAAGGCCTTCCTCATCCCCTGCTTCCCTCCCCTTCAAGGCCTTCCTCATCCCCTGCTTCCCTCCCCTTCAAGGCCTTCCTCATCCCCTGCTTCCCTCCCCTTCAAGGCCTTCCTCATCCCCTGCTTCCCTCCCCTTCAAGGCCTTCCTCATCCCCTGCTTCCCTCCCCTTCAAGGCCTTCCTCATCCCCTGCTTCCCTCCCCTTCAAGGCCTTCCTCATCCACTGCTTCCCTCCCCTTCAAGGCCTTCCTCATCCCCTGCTTCCCTCCCCTTCAAGGCCTTCCTCATCCCCTGCTTCCCTCCCCTTCAAGGCCTTCCTCATCCCCTGCTTCCCTCCCCTTCAAGGCCTTCCTCATCCCCTGCTTCCCTCCCCTTCAAGGCCTTCCTCATCCCCTGCTTCCCTCCCCTTCAAGGCCTTCCTCATCCCCTGCTTCCCTCCCCTTCAAGGCCTTCCTCATCCCCTGCTTCCCTCCCCTTCAAGGCCTTCCTCATCCCCTGCTTCCCTCCCCTTCAAGGCCTTCCTCATCCCCTGCTTCCCTCCCCTTCAAGGCCTTCCTCATCCCCTGCTTCCCTCCCCTTCAAGGCCTTCCTCATCCCCTGCTTCCCTCCCCTTCAAGGCCTTCCTCATCCCCTGCTTCCCTCCCCTTCAAGGCCTTCCTCATCCCCTGCTTCCCTCCCCTTCAAGGCCTTCCTCATCCCCTGCTTCCCTCCCCTTCAAGGCCTTCCTCATCCCCTGCTTCCCTCCCCTTCACGGCCTTCCTCTTCCCCTGCTTCCCTCCCCTTCCCCGCCTTCCTCCTCCCCTGCTTCCCTCCCCTTCCACGCCTTCCTCATCCACTGCTTCCCTCCCCTTCAAGGCCTTCCTCATCCCCTGCTTCCCTCCCCTTCAAGGCCTTCCTCATCCCCTGCTTCCCTCCCCTTCAAGGCCTTCCTCATCCCCTGCTTCCCTCCCCTTCAAGGCCTTCCTCATCCCCTGCTTCCCTCCCCTTCAAGGCCTTCCTCATCCCCTGCTTCCCTCCCCTTCAAGGCCTTCCTCATCCCCTGCTTCCCTCCCCTTCAAGGCCTTCCTCATCCCCTGCTTCCCTCCCCTTCAAGGCCTTCCTCATCCCCTGCTTCCCTCCCCTTCCAGGCCTTCCTCATCCCCTGCTTCCCTCCCCTTCAAGGCCCTCCTCATCCCCTCCTACCCCCCCCTTCAAGGCCTTCCTCATCCCCTGCTTCCCTCCCCTTCAAGGCCTTCCTCATCCCCTGCTTCCCTCCCCTTCAAGGCCTTCCTCATCCCCTGCTTCCCTGCCCTTCAAGGCCTTCCTCATCCCCTGCTTCCCTCCCCTTCAAGGCCTTCCTCATCCCCTGCTTCCCTCCCCTTCTAGGCCTTCCTCATCCCCTGCTTCCCTCCCCTTCAAGGCCTTCCTCATCCCCTGCTTCCCTCCCCTTCAAGGCCTTCCTCATCCCCTGCTTCCCTCCCCTTCAAGGCCTTCCTCATCCCCTGCTTCCCTGCCCTTCAAGGCCTTCCTCATCCCCTGCTTCCCTCCCCTTCAAGGCCTTCCTCATCCCCTGCTTCCCTCCCCTTCAAGGCCTTCCTCATCCCCTGCTTCCCTCCCCTTCAAGGCCTTCCTCATCCCCTGCTTCCCTCCCCTTCAAGGCCTTCCTCATCCCCTGCTTCCCTCCCCTTCAAGGCCTTCCTCATCCCCTGCTTCCCTCCCCTTCAAGGCCTTCCTCATCCCCTGCTTCCCTCCCCTTCAAGGCCTTCCTCATCCCCTGCTTCCCTCCCCTTCAAGGCCTTCCTCATCCCCTGCTTCCCTCCCCTTCAAGGCCTTCCTCATCCCCTGCTTCCCTCCCCTTCAAGGCCTTCCTCATCCACTGCTTCCCTCCCCTTCAAGGCCTTCCTCATCCCCTGCTTCCCTCCCCTTCAAGGCCTTCCTCTCCCCTGCTTCCCTCCCCTTCAAGGCCTTCCTCATCCCCTGCTTCCCTCCCCTTCAAGGCCTTCCTCATCCCCTGCTTCCCTCCCCTTCAAGGCCTTCCTCATCCCCTGCTTCCCTCCCCTTCAAGGCCTTCCTCATCCCCTGCTTCCCTCCCCTTCAAGGCCTTCCTCATCCCCTGCTTCCCTCCCCTTCAAGGCCTTCCTCATCCCCTGCTTCCCTCCCCTTCAAGGCCTTCCTCATCCCCTGCTTCCCTCCCCTTCAAGGCCTTCCTCATCCCCTGCTTCCCTCCCCTTCAAGGCCTTCCTCATCCCCTGCTTCCCTCCCCTTCAAGGCCTTCCTCATCCCCTGCTTCCCTCCCCTTCAAGGCCTTCCTCATCCCCTGCTTCCCTCCCCTTCAAGGCCTTCCTCATCCCCTGCTTCCCTTCCCTTCAAGGCCTTCCTCATCCCCTGCTTCCCTCCCCTTCAAGGCCTTCCTCATCCCCTGCTTCCCTCCCCTTCAAGGCCTTCCTCATCCCCTGCTTCCCTCCCCTTCAAGGCCTTCCTCATCCCCTGCTTCCCTCCCCTTCAAGGCCTTCCTCATCCCCTGCTTCCCTCCCCTTCAAGGCCTTCCTCATCCCCTGCTTCCCTCCCCTTCAAGGCCTTCCTCATCCCCTGCTTCCCTCCCCTTCAAGGCCTTCCTCATCCCCTGCTTCCCTTCCCTTCAAGGCCTTCCTCATCCCCTGCTTCCCTCCCCTTCAAGGCCTTCCTCATCCCCTGCTTCCCTCCCCTTCAAGGCCTTCCTCATCCCCTGCTTCCCTCCCCTTCAAGGCCTTCCTCATCCCCTGCTTCCCTCCCCTTCAAGGCCTTCCTCATCCCCTGCTTCCCTCCCCTTCAAGGCCTTCCTCATCCCCTGCTTCCCTCCCCTTCAAGGCCTTCCTCATCCCCTGCTTCCCTCCCCTTCAAGGCCTTCCTCATCCCCTGCTTCCCTCCCCTTCAAGGCCTTCCTCATCCCCTGCTTCCCTCCCCTTCAAGGCCTTCCTCATCCCCTGCTTCCCTCCCCTTCAAGGCCTTCCTCATCCCCTGCTTCCCTCCCCTTCAAGGCCTTCCTCATCCCCTGCTTCCCTCCCCTTCAAGGCCTTCCTCATCCCCTGCTTCCCTCCCCTTCAAGGCCTTCCTCATCCCCTGCTTCCCTCCCCTTCAAGGCCTTCCTCATCCCCTGCTTCCCTCCCCTTCAAGGCCTTCCTCATCCCCTGCTTCCCTCCCCTTCAAGGCCTTCCTCATCCCCTGCTTCCCTCCCCTTCAAGGCCTTCCTCATCCCCTGCTTCCCTCCCCTTCAAGGCCTTCCTCATCCCCTGCTTCCCTCCCCTTCAAGGCCTTCCTCATCCCCTGCTTCCCTCCCCTTCAAGGCCTTCCTCATCCCCTGCTTCCCTCCCCTTCAAGGCCTTCCTCATCCCCTGCTTCCCTCCCCTTCAAGGCCTTCCTCATCCCCTGCTTCCCTCCCCTTCAAGGCCTTCCTCATCCCCTGCTTCCCTCCCCTTCAAGGCCTTCCTCATCCCCTGCTTCCCTCCCCTTCAAGGCCTTCCTCATCCCCTGCTTCCCTCCCCTGCAAGGCCTTCCTCATCCCCTGCTTCCCTCCCCTTCAAGGCCTTCCTCATCCCCCGCTCCCCCCCCCCTCAAGCCCTTCCTCCTCCCCCGCTTCCCTCCCCTTCAAGGCCTTCCTCATCCCCTGCTTCCCTCCCCTTCAAGGCCTTCCTCATCCCCTGCTTCCCTCCCCTTCAAGGCCTTCCTCATCCGCTGCTTCCCTCCCCTTCAAGGCCTTCCTCATCCCCTGCTTCCCTCCCCTTCAAGGCCTTCCTCATCCCCTGCTTCCCTCCCCTTCAAGGCCTTCCTCATCCCCTGCTTCCCTCCCCTTCAAGGCCTTCCTCATCCCCTGCTTCCCTCCCCTTCAAGGCCTTCCTCATCCCCTGCTTCCCTCCCCTTCAAGGCCTTCCTCATCCCCTGCTTCCCTCCCCTTCAAGGCCTTCCTCATCCCCTGCTTCCCTCCCCTTCAAGGCCTTCCTCATCCCCTGCTTCCCTCCCCTTCAAGGCCTTCCTCATCCCCTGCTTCCCTCCCCTTCAAGGCCTTCCTCATCCCCTGCTTCCCTCCCCTTCAAGGCCTTCCTCATCCACTGCTTCCCTTCCCTTCAAGGCCTTCCTCATCCCCTGCTTCCCTCCCCTTCAAGGCCTTCCTCATCCCCTGCCCCCCCCC
>NW_027217999.1:2500-5000 GCF_042767895.1 Penaeus vannamei | reverse complement strand
TAATTTGCCTTGCCTGATACACCAATCCTGCGACTTAAAGGCTTAACTTGCTGCATGCTAGTGGCATATCAGGCAACCTTCGCCCTTGTGGACAACTCATCAAGGAATGTGTAGCCGTCCTAAGTTTGACAGGGTTAACTAACAAAGCTCAGCTATACTGGAAGACTAGTCTAAGCCATTCGTAACAAGCTTGTAAAATAATGTATACAAAATACGTGAAATCAATCAACTAGCAAAATACTTTGTTTGTTTATCACGGTTAAACGCACTTTGCCTTTGATACAAAGGATACTCGCGTCGGGGCTCGCCTGCCGCGGCTTCTCGTTTTGATTTGTGGCATTTTAAGACAAATAATTTTTGATATGTAACTTCAGTTGCTTTTTGAATGTTGATTTTCTGTTTTTTTTTTTCATTCACCGGATCACAGCTCAGTCACTGCCGACTCGTAGAGCTGAAGAGAGTCTGAAGTTTGACATCGACTTCTTCTTGGATGGGATGGAAAAAAGAAAAAGAAAAGACGACGTCCTGGTAACCTCTGAAATCAACGTTTGTCTGCCGAACCTGAGGTCGTTTCCCGATATGTGTTTTTGCAACGGCATATTTCTTTGCTTTCTTTCGGATTCAGGATTTCAAGTTGACGTCCTGGAGCGCACTTAGGCAGGCTGTATCACAGACATAACCGTCCTGCCTGACGAACACCTGTCGGCGATCAGCGACAGGCACAGAGGCAGGGGGGAAGGGGAGGAGAGGAGGAGGATAAAAGGAGAGGCATGGGGACACTGAGGGACGTATCGCCTCCTTGTTGTACGGGAGGAGGGGATAGATGAGGGAGGCTGAGGTCTAAGAGTAACGTTGAGCAGACGTGAGAAGCGACACTTGGCGGTTCAGGTTACATGCCTCTTTGCGCGGACGAGGACGAGGTGAGCAGCCACTCGCAGATTCTCTTGGTGGTCTCTCTCTTGTCCACCGTCGTTTGGATCCCGTACGAGCGCAGGAGCTCCACCAGCTTCTTCTTCTCGGCGCACTCGTACATGGGTTTTGTGCTCGTCACAAAGATCTCGGAGGAGCTCTCGTCGAAGGCGATGTCGACGGGGTCCATGCCCTTGATCAGCCAAGGGTCCGAGACGTATTTGTAGACCTCCCTGACGCCCGCACGTTTTTCAGGCTTCGGCTCCAGCAGGCGGCGCAGCAGGCGGAGGAGCCGTGGCGTGAAGCACTTGAAACGCCTTGGGACCTTGGTGGTCTTGCGCTTGAGCCACGCCACCCACGAATTATAGTGTCGGTCCGTGATGTCGGCGGAGTACCAGGGGTAGGAGCCCGTCAGGCACACAAAGATTAAGATGCCCATCTGCCAGGCGTCGAGGGGCGTTTCGGCGTGGTACCCCTCATTGTATACGGCCTGACACACCTCGGGGGGAGCCCATGGCACGCGCACATTCACCTTCTTGACCAGGGCGCCCACGCGCTGGGTGCTGCCGAAGTCACCCAGCTTGACGCGCGTGAGGTCACTGTCGAAGACGAAGATGTTTTCGAGGCGGATGTCGCGATGCACGAGGTCCTTGCTGTGAACGAACTCCAGGGCGAAGGCGATCTGCTCCGCCACCCTCTTGGCTCGGACCTCCCCGAGGCCGCCCTTCCGCACGAACTGCGACAGGTCTCCATAGGGCGCAAGCTCCTGCGCAAACACGAAGGAGTTGCTCGTGTCGAAGGCCACGTCGAAGCTGTTCACGATGTTGGGATGGGGACTGAGGTAGTAATTGTAGTGGAGCTCCCTGAAGAAGTCCTTCTTCTTAGTAGTCTCCTTCTGGACGCATTTGAGCACGACGTTGCTGTCGGAGTCGTGGTGCAGCGCCGAGTACACCTTGGCGTACCAGCCCTCCGCCAGCAGCTTCACGTTGGAGAACTGGCGGTCGAGCTCCAGGCGCGGCAGCTCGAAGGTCTTGACGCGGTGGAAACTGGCGCTCTTGCTCAGCCCACTCATCTCTGCGGGAGAAGGAACCCAGGGTCAGTTAGCGCCTCGGAAACTGCTGCTACCATTCACATAATCTTATAGGTAATTAGAAATAAGGTCTACAAACAGTTACGACTAGTGTTTCCCATAGAGGGTTGCCCAAGTAAACTTTGCTAAATATCTTGACCTGACCGAAATTTCACTAACGATTCAACTATCAAATGTTAATCAGTAATTGCACTTATGATTTTGCGAATAAATTCAAGCAATTTCTGAAACTTCAAGCCCGCAAAGAACAAGCTAAAACAGGTGGCCGAAAGCTGAAGTCAGTGGCCCCGCTATTGTCAATCGCACGCCGTTGACACCCGGCATCAGCTCTCAACTGCCTCGCGAACTCCTCCTCGAGCTCCGCTGACGAGTTTCGCGAGGACTGACAGTCGCGGAGACTAAGTTAATCTGCTCATCAGAACTCACCTGATGATGGAGTTGGAGAGGCCGTCCTGACAGAATGATAATCCAGGGTTACAAAGGTGCTTTCCCCAAAGGGAA
>NW_027217997.1:5000-10000 GCF_042767895.1 Penaeus vannamei | reverse complement strand
TCCCTCCTTTCCATTTCTTTCTCTCTCCATCCCCTTCTCCCTCTCTTTTACTTCCTTTTTCCCCCCCCCAACCCCCGGAAGCAAAAACCCCCAAAAAAAAAAAGAAAAAATATGTAGGAGAAGGAAAGAGGGGAGGGGAAGAATAGGGAAAAAACGAGAACAAACAGGGGGATCAAGTGGCTCTATATGTCAAGGCGAATGAGTGATCTGTTATTATTATCACCTTTGTTGTTATTGTGTTTTCCTTTCTCTCTCTGTCTATGTCTGTCTGTCTGTCTGTCTGTCTCTCTCTGTTTATAAATATGTATATATATATATATATATATATATATATATATATATATATATATATATATTAATATATATATATATATATATATATATATATATATATATATATTTTTTTATATATATATATATATATATAAATATATATATATATATATATATAAATATATTTTTCTTTTTATATATATTATATAATATATATATATATATATATATATTTATATATATATATATATATATATATATATATATATATATATATATATATATATATATTTTATATATATATATATATATATATATATATATATATATATATATATATATATATATATATATATATATATACAGTTATGTATTTGTATACATATACAGAGATAGAAAGATAGATAGATAGATAGATAGATAGAGAGAGAGAGAGAGAGAGAGAAAGAAAGAGAGAGAGAGAGGGGGGAGAGGGAGAGAGAGAGAGAGAGAGAGAGAGAGAGAGACAGACTGCCTGTCTCTCTCGCTCTCTCCTTTCTCACTCTTTGTGCCTCTCCTCTTTCTCTCTCTCTCTCACCCTCACCTTCTCCATTTCCATTCCTGTTTCCAATCTCTTGCTCTTTCTGTGGCTCATATGTTCTGCCTCTGTTTGTCCTTCTCCCTTTTAACGGCTATTCTCTCTCTCCCGCCCCTCTGTCTCTCTCTCTCTCTTTCTTCCCTTTACTAGTTTTTGTTTCTTGCTTCCTGTTATTAGTTTTTGATTTTCATTTTCTCTCTCTTCTCTATTTGCCATCTCGCTTTCCCTTCTTTTTCTCTCTGTCTTTCACCTCGTCCCATCTCTCTTCTTTGCCATCTCTCCTCTTCCTCTTTCTTTATCCTTATCTGTTTCGCCTTTCTCTTCCTCCCTTCATCTCTCCCTCATTCCTTGGTCTCACTCTTTCTTTTCCCCCCCCTTTCCCCCTCTCCCTTCTCTTCCCCCCCCCCCCTCTCTCTCTCTTTCCTTTCTTTCTTCTTCCTCTCCTCTCCTTTTTTTTTTTTAATTTTTTTTCCCCTTCGTATTTCAATTTCTTTTATCATTGATATTTAATCAGTAAAGTAAAAAAAAGAAAAAAAAACAAAAAAAAACGCGGGTGTGTGTGTGTGTATGTGTATGTGTACTCTTTAATGTAGGTATGGTTTTGCGTGCCGTTATAGCGAGTGCGTACGTATGTTTTTGTTTGTTTCTCTTTATCTATTTGTGCATTTATGATTCATGTGCATGTGTAGGTGTTTGGTTTATTTGTATGATCTTATCACCGTCTTTGTGTGTACGTCTTTGCATGTGTCAGTGTATGTTTACATTCAGACATGCATATTTTATTCTATGTGTATATATGTGTAAGTACATTCAATGTAATTTTAAGTCTGTGTCTACATGTGTATATAAGCGTGTGAGTGGGTCTGTATGCGAATGTACCTGCATCCATCTTCGAGTCGAAAGAATGAGGGAAATGGAAAGGAAATGGAAGGAAAGAAATGAGAAGAAGAAGCCGTGCGAAACGAACGGAGAAGCGTAATGAACCGAGAACTAAGAAGTTACGAGAATGTTGGAAAAGCACGACAAGAAACGGGAATGAGGGGAGAGAGTGAGGGAGAGGAGAGAGAGAGAGAGAGAGAGAGAGAGAGAGAGAGAGAGAGAGAGAGAGAGAGAGAGAGAGAGAGAGAAGAGAGAGAGAGAGAGAGAAAAAAGAGAGGGGGGGGGGGGGGGGGGGGGGGGGGGGGTAAGAGAGGGGGGAAAAGAGGGGAAGGGGGAAAAGAGAGAGAGAGAGAGAGAGAGAGAGAGAGAGAGAGAGAAGGAGAGAGAGAGAGAGAGGGGGGGGGAGAGAGAGAGAGAGAGAGGGGGGGTTAGAGAAAGAGAGAAAAGAGAGAGAGAGAGAGAGAGAGGGGTTAGAGAAAGAGAGAGAAAAGAGAGAGAGAGAGAGGGGTTAGAAAGAAAGAAAGAAAATAGAACGACACACAAACCCCATAAAAAAAAAACAGACAGAAACAAAACCAAGACAGACTGAGAGCAGAAAAACACACGGATAAAAAAAAAAACAAAGAAAAAGAAAAACAAAAAAAAAAAGAAAAAAGAGAGAAATTTTTTTTTTTACAAAGAATAAAAAGAAAAACAGAGAGAAAAGAAAAACAGATAAACAAACACAGAGAGAAAAAAAAAAAAAAAACAGAAAAAAGATACAGAGAGAGAGAGAGAAAACAGCATAGATCATTTAGAACCCCTTTTCCCCTTTTCCGCCCCCCACCCCCCCTCCCCTCCCCCTTTCCCCCCTTCCCCCCCCCCCCCCCCTTTCCCCCCCTCCCCCCATCCCGAGCCGAGCCCACTCCCCCCCCCCCCTTTTCCTTTTCCCCCTCCCCCCCCCCATCCCGAGCCGAGTTCCTCCACTCCCCTCCCCCCCTCCCCCCCCCTTCCCCCTCCCCCCCCCCTCCCCCCCCCCCCTCCTTCTTTCCCCCCCCCCCCCCCCCTTCCCCTCCTCCCCCCCCCCCCCTTCCCCCCTCTCCCCCCCATCCCGGCCGATTCCCCCCCCCCCCAAAAGGGAACAAATGAACCCCAAAACCCCTGCAGCGAGCGGGGAAAATTGTTCCCCCTTCCGACGGGGAGCTGAATTTGAGTTATTTTGGGTTTTATTTTGGGTTTGGGCCCGGGGGGGGGGGAGAGGGGGGGGGGAAGGGTGGGGAGGGGAAAAGGGGGGGGGGGGAAGGGGGAAGGGGGGCGGGAAAGGGGGGGATAGAAAAGGAGAGGGGTGAGGGGAGGGGAAGGGGGGGAGGGGGGAGGGAGAAGGGGAGGGGACAGAGGGGTGAGGGAAGGGGGAAAGGGGGGAGGGGGGGAGGGGAAAAGGGGAAAGGGGGGAAAGGGGAGAGGAGAGGAAGAGGGTTAGAGGGGGGGAGGGGGGAGGGGAGAAGGTTTAGGGGAGGGGGAGGGGGGTGGGGGGTGGGGGGTGGGGGGAGAGGGGGGGGGGGGGGGACAGAGGGGAGGGGGGAGGGGGAGAGGGGGGGGGGAGAGGGAGGGGGGACGGGGGGACAGGAGGATGAGAAAAGGGGGGGGGGGGTGGGGGGAGAGGGGAGGGGGGAGAGGGGGGGGGGAAAGGGAGGGGGGACAGGGGGGTAAAAGGGAGGGGGGAGAGGGGAGGGGGGGGAGGGAGAGGGGACGGGGGGGAGGGGGGAGGGGGAGGGAGGGTTAGAGGAGGGGGAGGGGGAGGGGGAGAAGGTTGGGGGAGGGGGAGGGGGGTGGGGGGTGGGGGAAGGGGGGAAGGAAAAGGGGGGAGAGGGGGGAGGGGAGAGGGGAGAGGGGACAGGGGAGACAGGAGGATAGAGAAAGGAGAGGGGTGAGGGGAGAGGGGAGAGGGGAGACAGGAGGATAGAAAAAGGGGAGGGGGGGGGGAGAGGGGGGGAGGGTGGGGGGTGTGGGGGGGAGGGGGGGAGGGGAGGGGAGAAGGTTGGGGGGAGGGGGGAGAGGGGTGAGGGGGGGGGTGGGGGGAGAGGAGTGAGGGGAGAGGGGGTGAGGGGAGGGGGGAGCGGGGGGGAGGGAGAGGGGAGAGGGAGACAGGAGGATAGAGAAAGGAGAGGGGGGGAGGGGGAGGGGGGAGAGGGGGGGAAAAGGGGAGACGGGGGGGATAGAGAAAAAAGGGGGGGAGAGGGGGAGAGGGGGGGGGGGAAGGAGGATAGAAAAGGGGGGGGGGGTGGGGGAGGGGGGAGACAGGGGATAGGGGAAAGGAGAGGTGTGAGGGGGGGAGGGAGGGGGGAGGGGGGGGCAGGAGGATAGAGAAAGGAGGGGGGTGAGGGGAGAGGGGAGACAGGAGGAGGGGAGAAAGGAGGGGGGGGGGGAAGGGGAGGGGGGGGCGGGGGGGAGCGGGGGAGGGGGGGGGGGGGGGAGACAGGAGGATAGAAAAGGAGAGGGGAGGGGGGGGGGGGGAGGGGGGGGGGAGAAGGAGGATAGAGAAAGGAGGGGGGGGGGGGGGGAGGGGGGGGGGGGGAGACAGGAGGATAGAAAAGGGGGAGAGGGGTGAGGGGAGGGGGAGAAGGAGGAAGGGAAAAGGAGAGGGGTGAGGGGGGAGGGGGGAGACAGGAGGATAGAGAAAGGAGGGGGGGGGGGGAGAGGGGGACAGGAGGATAGAAAAAGGGGGGAGGGGGGGGGAGGAGGGTGGGGGGTGAGGGGTAAGGGGGGGAGGGGGGGGGGAGGTGAGGGGGGGGGGGGAGGGGGGGGGGAGGGGGGTTGGGGGGAGAAGGGTGAGGGGGGGGGGGTGATGAGGGGGGGATGGGGGGGGGGGGAGAGGGGAGAGGGGTGAGGATTTGTGGGGTGAAGGAGAGGGGGGGGAGACAGGAGAAAAAGGGGAAAAGGGGGAGAGGGGTGAGGGGCGGGAAGGAAGGGGGAAAAGTGGAGAGGGGGAAAAGGGGGAAAGAGGGGGGGGAGATGGAAGATGGGGGGAAAGGAGACGGGAAAGGGGGAGATGGAATGTTGAAAGAGAAGGGGAAAAGGAAAAAGGAGATGGGAGAAGGGGAAAAAGAAGAGGGGAGATGGGAAAGGGGGAAGGGGGAAAAAAGGGAGGAAAGACAGTAGATGGGGGGGGGGAAGAGTGGAGAACAGAAAAGGGAAAAAGAGGGAGGGGAGACGGGGAAAAGGGGGATAGGGAGAGGGGAGAGGAAGAGAGGGAGAGGGAAACGGGAAAAGGGAGAAGAAGAAAAAGGGAGGG
>NW_027217993.1:2500-14448 GCF_042767895.1 Penaeus vannamei | reverse complement strand
TGTGTGTGTGTGTGTGTGTGTGTGTGTGTGTGTGTGTGTGTGTGTGTGTGTGTGTGTGTGTGTGTGTGTGTGTGTGTGTATTAATAATGATAATGATGGCTATGAGAATAACAGGAAGAATACCACTAATAATAACGTTAATAGCAACAAGTATAATAATGACAATAATGATATTATGAGAAAAGGAATAACGATTACAATAATAATAGTAATTACATTCATAATAATGATAAGGGTGCTGCTAATGATGATAAAAACGCGAATAATAACAGTAATAGTCACATTAATAATGATAACAATAGAAATGATAAAAATGATAATAGAAATGATAAAAATGATAATGATAATGATTATGATAATGACATTAATGATAATAATAATGATAATAATAATAACAATATTAATAATAATAACAGTGACAGTAATTATAATGATAACAATAATATAGATGATTATGATAATAATGAAGATTATGATAATGATAATATTAACAATTCTATTAATAATGATAATAATCACCTTGATAATGGCAATAGTAATAACAACCAAAAACATAACAATTTTGAAAGTAATGATAATGATAGCAGTAATGATGATGATGATAATAACAATAATGATAAGGTTGATAATAATGATAATAACAATAATGAAGTTGATAATAATGATAATAACAATAATTATAATAGTAATAATAATAATAACAATAATGATAATAGTAATATTAATAGTAACAATAATAGTAATAATAATAATAATAATATTAATTTCAATTATGATAACATTAAAGGTAATGATAATGATAACAGTAATAATAACAACAATAATAATAATAATGATAATAATAAAATTGATAATGATAATAATAACGATAATAAAATTGATAATAGTAGTAATGATAACAATAATAATAACAATAATTATTATTATCATTATCATTATAATGTTATCATGATGATAATGCTAATAATGATAATAATAATGATAACAATAATAATGAAAAATTTATAATAAAGATAATGATAATAGAAATAACACTAGGAATAACACTGCAAGAGGCAATGTGATGAGGAGGCGGCGAAGAGGACGACAGACGGTGTTGAGCTCCACAAGCTCAACACCACCCACAAGAGGCAAGCTTCATCCCCTCAGCACTTGCAGAGCTTTCATCTCCAAAATATATTTCAATAAACTTAGTTGTTTTATATAAACTTTTATTTAGGCCAAAAATTCCCATAGTGAGACATCCATAACAGTATTGTTACAGCTAGATTAATAAAAAACGGATAGCCTTTGATCCAGTTAAAAAAAACATGATTCAAATAAATTCGTGAGTCAGTCGAACATTTGAGTCTTTCACATCCTAGGTGGGATTAATATGAAATATTCTGTTAGTTCATGAAAACTACGATTTTTTCCTCGTACCCAAAAAACAACGGACTTTCTCCTCCAGACCGATTATTGCGGCCTCTGCCATTGCCCCTTTTGGTTTTGCATTTTCGTATTGTCACAGGTAAATTAATAATATTTAAAAAAAAATGGATGATAGCCTTTAATCCAGAGTTAAAAGAAAGTAAAAAAGAAAGAAAAATGGAACTGGGTCTCTGGCAGGACTCATCGGGACGCAAGTTCTGATCCTCCGAAGATGGCTTGAGGATTGAGGTGCATGGGATTGCTTTTCCTGTTGACGCTTCTGCGGAAATTGGTCAAAAGCAAAGCCCTCCCCCCCCCTCAAAAGAAGAGAAAATGAGATATTCAGAAATGAACAAAGAATGAATTAAGGACGTGTGTGTGTATGAAGATAAAGACCTCACTCGTTTCTAAGCAATTTCTATTTTTCTATCATCAGGCCACATCATTTTTTTTCTTGAATAGCGGACCCGCTGGCATTTATTTCCAGAAAAAAAGAGAATCACGATTAAAAAAAAAAATCCCGCCGATATTGTGACGTCCGCGAAAAAATAGCAAACAAATAAATACAAACTTGTCTGTGATTCATTGTGCATGGTATCGTGTCTCCCGCCCCCAAAACAAAAAAAAAAAAATATGTTTGGTGGAAATACCATACTTTCAAGCATGTCATGTCTTTTGCCTATGGTGTCCGTGGTCGCTTCTGATCAGAACTGGCGTATTTTGTAATATGCGCAGAGAACCTGCGCACCAGGATGTAAACGCACATTCAAACATCAAAACAAAAATGGCCATGGCAAAGTACACACACACACACACACATATGTATATATATATGTATAAATTTTTAATAAATATTCTGGTTGAAAGAATTCCTTGTTCTAGTCGGGCTGCAACTGATACATTCTTTTATTTCTGATCTTTGGAAGGTAGGAGGTACACGTATTGTTTTGGTGCTGGAGATTTTTTTTCCCGCCATTTCATTATCACCAGAATTGCCAGCTATTCAAGAAAAAAATTAGCCTGGCCTCATACACACGACGTCGGCGCATTCTGCTGATATAGCCTTATCGCGTCGCATTTCTTATCATTTTGTAACATTTCAAACACGAATTAACTACCAAAGAGAAGTCCTCTCTTCCGACCAAAGAAGACCAGCTCAGCCTCTTGATATTACAGTCGTAAAAATAGAAAGAAAGAAAGAAACAAACATTAATGTGCTTGAATCACTCGCCCTCCGCCTGCACCCATGGACTCACCTTTCCCTGAACGAGGGTCTTTGGGGTATCTTGCCCAGGGAACAATATCACAGGATACGGGACCCAAGAAGCCTTCCTTCCCCTTTATATAAGATTCGCCTTTTACGTCTAGCAGAGGTAACATGGGGGGGGGGGGGTGTAACTGCCCTGCTGTGTGTGTGTGTGTGTGTGTGTGTGTGTGTGTGTGTGTTCGTCTAGCAATCTTGCTGACCCGCGTTCAATCCCGCGCTCTGCCAGTGGATGGTAACCCGAGCCGTTCCTTGCACACAGGGGGAGATTTATAAGCAAAATAAAACAGACAGCATGTCACAGCAAAGAATATCCATTATAATAGAATTAAAACTAAATCTATAAAAATCCCAAGACTCTCATTGACCTCCTCATGATCTGACTTACCCCCCCACCCCCCAATCCAGAAAAGCCATAAACACGATTTTCGCTTAAATTACACCTTCATAGCTTCTAAAATAGCTCATTAAAAATAAAAATAAATTCATGGCGCTCCAGAAACTGACTGTGCTTACTTCCCTCGCCCCCCCCCCCCATAAAAAAATGAAATGAGGGCCCTGCTCACACACGGTAAATGATTACCTATACCATATGATATACACTCATAACAGGTATTTAAAGAACCGAAAGAAAGTAGAAAATTTAAAACCTATGGAAACAATTGTATTTCACAAGATGAAAAAAGTAAACAGAAAAATAGAAGAAGAAGAAGACGAAGAAGAAAAACAAGATTCGGCCACAGAAGATTCGAAACAGCGAAGCGCGAACGAACAATCTAACTGCTAAACGCACAAACTTCCACCACTTTCGCTGCAGAGAGCCTCCCAACCCGGGCTGGCCACTTCTCGTGTAGTAGTGACATGCGGAAAATACGGGAAATGCACCACCGACTGGACAGGTAAAGATACAAATTGCATTTACCTTACAGTGGAAGTGAAGGCGACTGGGATGGGACGAATCTCTGCCGAAGTCTCAAGAACGGGATAGGATAGATCAGTAGCAACTCGATGAGGTGTCATGGCGTCTCATTCTATTTTTGGAAAGAGAAGCACATGGGGTTTATTTTGATGACGTCACAAAAGTTACGGATGCGTTGTGAATATGGTCGTTCATTTTGGTCGCTTCAGTTTCGAAAAGGATGGAAACAGTGATATTAATGGTTATATTTCCATTGAACAATCATCGAAACAGACGTCATGGCGCCTCCTCGAGTTGCTACTGATCTCGCCTCTCCCGTCTCAGAACCCGGTGATCGTATTTCACTGAATTCGGTGTTATCCTCGTAATAATTTCAATAAGAGATCGTTTTCACCGGAATATTACGAAAGAAATCGCAAATACAAAGTAGCACCGTAAAGAAACGTCACTGCTGGAACGAGCAATGTGAACCATGACAATGGAACTGTCAAATTTGCCGCTAGATGGCAGTGTGCAGTACAAGTATGGATGTAATAAGTATTTCTATGAAAAAAAAATTTGCGTATATAATAAAATACAATCACATATCTTTAGGATGAACATTTGATAAATACGTATTTCGCTAAGATTTTATGTAAATTATGATACATAAATTAATGAATGATATAGTGTATTTCTGAGAGATTTACAATGCTGAAGTTGGGATACCGAGCAGTTTAATGGTTCGCTGCGAGGAGAGGAAGGATGGGCGTGCACACATACACTCATATACATATGTGTATGTACACACACACACACACACACACACACACACACACACACACACACACACACACACACACACACACACACACACACACACACACACACACACACACACACACACACACACACACACACACACACACACACACACACACACACACACACGTGAGATAAGAACACAAACACACTCTCACACACACACATATATGTGTATATACATACTCATACATACAGACACGCATTCATGCGTGGCCAAATCTTATGTCTTATCTTTTATTTATTTATTTATTTTTGTTTACCACTTTTCTTCATCATATGAAATAGGAATCTTTCCTTGTTTTTTCTGCTTCCTTTCGTTTCTTCAAATGCCTGCCACACACACACACTTATATATATGTATGTGTGTGTGTGTGTATGTATGTAGATAATATATATACATATATAGACAAGTAAATATCTATTATAACTATTGTTATTTTTATAATCTTTATCCTTTTCGTCATTAACGGTTTTGTTATTTTTCATGTCATTATTGATATCATTATTATTAGAGTTCTTATTGTTGTTATAATTATTACTAATGTTGACATCGTTGTCATTTTTGTTATCATTAGTATTCTTATCATTATCATTATAACTGTTATCTTTATCATTGTTATATCTGTCATCATTACTACCATCGTTATCATTATTATTATTATCATTACAATTGTTATCATTTCTATTGTTATTTCTACCATTATCATTACCAGTATTATCATCATTAATCATTATCATTATTATTACCATTACTGTTGTTATCATTATCATTATTATTACCATTACTGCTGTTATCATTATCATTATTATCACTATCATGGTCATTTCTACAATCATCATTACCAGTATTATCATCATCATTATCATCACCATATATACATATACATATGTACACACACACACACACACACACACACACACACACACACACACACACACACACACACACATATATATATATATATATATATATATATATATATATATATATATATATATATATATATATATACGTATATGAATATATGTGTGTATATATATGTATGTATAAATATAATGTACACACACACAAATATAAATATATATATATATATATATATATATATATATATATATATATATATATATATATATATAAACACACACACACACACACATATAAGAATACACAGAGAAGTAAACAAATAGATAAATAAATATACGTACGTATATGCATACATGTATATATACGTGCATACATACGTATACACACACACACACACACACACACACATTTCTATGTGTATTTGTATTTCTTTCAGTGCCAATGCCCCCAAGGAGGAGAAAAAGGAGACGATCCTCATCCCAATGCATCCTCAGCCAGCATCCTCCTTGCCACTCATTCCCTCTCGCTTTCTATCCACTTTTCTTTCCTCTTCTATGGACATTATTTTCCCCCGAATAAAGGGAAGGAAAAGGCCGGAATGAGAGACCGCCTGTTGATGGCATACCAATCAGGACACAAGCGGCCCTCATTAAGGACCGTCCTTAATTAGGGTCTGTGCCTGCGATTGGGTGTAATCAGGGGAGGCTGTGGACCTACTCCGGGAAGTAGGTCCACAGGGGGGGGGGGCTTGGGGGGCAGGTAGGATAGGAGGTTAGGGAGGGGGGTCAAGGCTCTGTGTATAAGTATATTCATTATATATATATATATATATATATATATATATATATATATATATATATATATATATATATATATATATATATATGTGTGTGTGTGTGTGTGTGTGTGTGTGTGTGTATATATATATATATATATATATATATATATATATATATATATATATATATATATATATATATATATATATATATATGTACATACACACACACACACACATACATACACATAACACACACACACACACACACACATATACATATGCATATACATATATATATGTATATATATACATATATATATATATACATATATATATATATATATATATATATATATATATATATATATATATATATATATATATATATATGTGTGTGTGTGTGTGTGTGTGTGTGTGTGTGTGTGTAGATACTATGGTAGAAAAACGCACAAATCACAAACTAGATTTATTGAAGAAAGTGAGACAACAGTGTCGGAATCGTCCTTGATTCCATCTTCGGGTCTGTGAATTGTGGGTTTTTCTATCATATATATATATGTATATATATATATATATATATATATATATATATATATATATATATATATATATATGCACATATATATAATGTATATTAATTTAAAATGCAGATTATATTATGTTCATGCGTATATATATATATATATATATATATATATATATATATATATATATATATATATATATATATATATATATATATATATAGAGAGAGAGAGAGAGAGAGAGAGAGAGAGAGAGAGATTAATACCAACAAATGGATAGATAACGGTCGATGTATAGTTAGATAAATAAATGGATAAAAAGAGTGATTACGCAAAGTATTATTCTGTTCCTATGTCTTAATTTTTTTTTTCCTTTTGAAATAACCATATTTTTATATTGTTTTTTCTCTTAAAACTAACTTCCCGCGTAGTGCCTGACACAACAGACCCCCCCCCTCCCCGCTCCACCACCAGCCCCCAAATAAAGATAAAACAAATCCTTTTTTCTTTTTAGAATTGCCAGAAACAACAGAATTCCTTCTTGACGCGTCCTCAGGATTGTACCTTGGGCGCTTTTTCTCAAGTGTATTTATCCTTCGACTTAAGCCTTTGTCTCTAAGAGAAGCTATGTCTGCGGCAAAGGACACACACACACACATATGTATGTGTGTGTGTCTCGCTCTCTGTATCTATCTATCTATCTATCTATCTATCTATCTATCTATCTATCTATCTATCTATCTATCTATCTATCTATCTATCTATATATATATACATATATATATATATATATATATACATATATATATATATATATATATATATATATATATATATATATATATATATATATATATATATATATATATATATATATATATATTGCTGAGGCAATCTGACATCTATGGGACACCTTCAAGAGCTTAACGTTCAATGCAGTCCAAGAATCGATTGGTGAACGGCCAAGAGAAAGACAGAATTTTATCTCACCGGTGGCACTGGAAGTCACAGAAGCTTGTCACATGACTCGTGTGGCGGGATCGGGATCTGCATCGTCCTCAGGTGCTCAGGATTCGGACACTGCTGAGAAGGGACAAGGAACAGTTTATTAGGAGTCTTGCTGAGGAGGTCGAAGGCCAATTCTTAGTAAACGACCATCGTCCTGCTTACCAAGCCCTGAGAAAGCTGAACTCCAAGCTCTCCACAGGTGACTGCAGTCCACTCAGCAAGTTGCCAGCTCCGGCCGCAAGCAGGGCTATCTGGCCCGAATCGGTCGCTTCGGCGCGGAATCTGGGCCCGAGGGGAGCCAGCGAGAAGGCGAGCGAGGACGTCGTTTTCCTCGGGGATCTCCGGGCCTTCCTGGGTGCAATTAAAACTTTTGTAATTCGCTTAAAGAAATTATCAATATCCATAGTCAACAAAAGTAATATTAGAGATTTTATATAAAGAATCTAGAGTTGATTATCACAAAACTCGTCTATTATTACCAAAAAAACATTTCAACAAGAAATGGCTAAATGAAACGGGATCTTCACTCGCCTCGTCGCGACGGCCCGTCAGCCTAGCGTTCATCATTTTGAATCCGTGAATCGGTTTTCGTGATTCTTTCTTTAATTGTGCAAGCGAGGGGCATGTGCGGTCTTTACGGCGGTGCTTCTCGCAGTTGAAGCACTGCGTCCCACTCTACACTCGGACACAAGTCAGGTCTCAGACAAAGATCAGGCCAGTTGAACGGCGCCTTAAAAAGAGTGACCGCATGATTAGCTTTGCCTCTTCGTGACGTCATGTCACAATGCACAATCTAAAATTGTTGAAATAAATAAGGCAGTTTCGAAATCCTCCTGGATTTCATCTTCATGTCCGAAGGGAAGGGGAGAAGGATAAGCCTAAGTCCGATATGCGAAGCTGAGCCTCGCCCGCGCTATGAGTCCGGCTGTGTCAACTAATGGCGACTCGATCAACGCGTGTCAGCGAGTGCTGACGCGACAGAGCTTAGTCCTTACCCGCCGCGGTGCCCAAACACAGCAGGAACCTCAGGCGATAATTGCAACTTCTCGCGCCTGAGAGAGAGAGAAGAGAAGAGAAGAGAGGAGAGGAGAGGAGAGGAGAGGAGAGGAGAGGAGAGGAGAGGAGAGGAGAGGAGAGGAGAGGAGAGAAGAGAAGAGAAGAGAAGAGAAGAGAAGAGAAGAGAAGAGAAGAGGAGAGATGAGAAGAGAAGAGAAGAGAAGAGGACAAGATGAAAAAAAAAGACAAGACAAGACAAGACAAGACAAGACAATACAAGACAAGACAAGACAAGACAAGACAAGACAAGACAAGACAAGACAAGACAAGACAAGACAAGACAAGACAAGACAAGACAGACAAGACAAGACAAGACAAGACAAGACAAGACAAGACAAGACAAGACAAGACAAGACAAGACAAGACAAGACAAGACAAGACAAGACAAGACAAGACAAGACAAGACAAGACAAGACAAGACAGACAAGACAGACAGACAGACGCGCACAGACACAAATAGATCGACGGAGAAGAATGAGATAGACTGACTGGCGAATAGAGGAATAAATAAATGAATAAACAAATACACAAGTAATGATGAAAAAATAAACGAATTTAATCACACATTTAGAAGAACGATAAGCATTATTGCAAAGAACTAAATATTCATCATTGCTTCAATATCATTAGGCAAGTAGAGCAGAAGCAATGTTGCAATATATATGCAGAGTCAAGTACAAGTGACTCGATCAATTCACGGTCCCTCGACCAAAAAATAATTGTCTAATTAATGTCTATTTAATTATGTGGGGATAAATGCATTTAATTTCATTTCAAGAGATAGATTCAATGGAAGCTATAATTTTATAAGGCTTTTATCACCTTCCATGTCTGTCTGTGATATGTTATTTGAAATAGAATATAGTGTATGTTATTATTGTAAATATATCATATGGTTATAACAAATTGTACGTTCTGTTACTGGCGTGTTACAAAAGCTATTCCTTTTTCACGTTACCATAAAGTAATTATCATCATAATCATCATGCTTTTGGTCACTCTGGACTTGATTATAAGGATTATTTTCACTCATTTATTAATCTGATATATATTTTTCTGTATTTGTATTAACTATCTATCTATCTCTCTCTTACTTTCCTTTAAGTGGACGTAAATCCAACAGTGAAATGATTTTTCATCAATTGATTTAAAAAAGGAGAGGAAAAGAAAATGGACAGACATTGATCTCATAAATAGGAATAAAGATTATTTTGATCATTTATAAGATGTGTATTTGATAGAATCACCTATTATTTCCTCCATAATTTCCGATATTCCTCAATAAAATTAATTATAATCTTATATATGAATTATCGCTTGATCTTTATCGCATGTCAGACAAAAGTGTAATTTCTGAGGGTATATAAATTTACGATACACAACGCAGGTAAGCCTTTTCCTTTTACGATTCTTAAAAAATATATATTGCTTCGATGAAAGATGTGAAAATCAACTGTAATTGTTTCTAAATCTTTCATTTGATAGAATATTCAGAAACGTTCTTTTTTATAACTTCTAATATTCGTCTCTCGATATCCACTGAAATCTTGAATATTTTGATTCTGCGCCCAGATTAGCTTAAATAATTCAGGAACATACAAACAAGAAAAAGAGAAAATTATTTTCCAAAATGTGCAAAGAAATTAAAAGCAAACAGATGTGACTCCACGGTAACAGGTACCTCACTCAAACCCTGTGTGCAAAGCCAACACCGAGCATACCATGAAGCTGGTACCATTGCGCGAAAACATTACATTTCAGTCCCTTGTAATGCATGAGGTGTAAGGACCTGTGTGAGTGCTGCATTTTCTCTGACATATGAGGAAATATACTTGTGTTATATCCCAGGTCTGCTGTGGAATAATGCAAACTTGTGTGTGCGTATATATATATATATATATATATATATATATATATATATATATATATATATATATATATATATATATATATATATGTATGTATATATATATATATATATATATATATATATATATATATATATATATATATATATATATATATGTATATATTTATATATATGACACCCACACCGACCCACCTACCCACTCACACACGCACACACATCATATCTACTTATCTATCTATATTGATACATAAACATATGCATATGTAGATAGACAGACAGATATAGACATATACACACACACAGCCATACTGTCCATGGAAGGCGGAATATAGTACCATATAAACAACCTACACTGTTTATAATACTATGGCTTAACGGCGTCCTGTTATCAAGTATTTCAACAAGCGTCAGGGTAGCGATGTTTTAACAGGAGCCTCGTAAATGTTATCAACAGATTCTCATTATTACGGAGGTGCAGCGCCTGGTCACGTGATCGAGACGAGGCCACTCCTGAGCCGAATAGAGCGATGTTTTTTAACTTTGTATTTGATTTTATTTTCTGTTTTATTAGCATTGTTATTATTATTTAACTGCACACCTCTTTCAAATTGTTTGTCAATTATCACGCTTCTTGAATTACTGAAAAAAAGATGCAAACTACATATTTGATGTTATATTACTAACAAAACTCCTTGTTTTTTTCTTTCGTTCATTGACATAGCTTAGATTTTTCACATTTTTATATATATGTATGACAAACATCCTAAATACTTACTTAAATAAACCTGAAATTAAACGATGTTGCCACTTCACTAGGAAAATGCCTCACCGTTTTATTTTCGCTCAGCCCAAAAAAAAAAAGAAAAAAAAAAGAAAAAAAAGGAGAAAAAAGAAATGAGTATACATATATTTTGTTTTAATTTCTCAAAGGCACCCACGGTTAAGAACCCTTGAAATTGGGGATTAGGCAGATTATAAATGTGAATGTACAGCTAGATTAACAGTATATATTCGGAGACAAACGATTAATAGAAAAAAAAAGAATCAAAGTAACAAGACACGTGACACACACACACACACACACATACATATATATTTATCCATGTATACTTGTATACAGATTATAGATAGACAGACAGACAGACAGAGAAATAGATAGATAGACAGATTGACAGACAAATAGATAGACAGACAGATAGAAACTGAGACAGGTAGATAGACAGACAGATATATACATATATATATATATATATATATATATATATATATATATATATATATATATATATATATATATATATATAGATAGATAGATAGATAGATAGATAGATAGATAGATAGATAGATAGATAGATAGATAGATAGATAGATAGATAGATGGATAGATAGATAGATAGATAGATAGATAGAGAGAGAGAGAGAGCGAGAGAGAGAGAGAGAGAGAGAG
>NW_027217992.1:2500-7500 GCF_042767895.1 Penaeus vannamei | reverse complement strand
TATTAGTCTCATCAGGAAAAGTATTGAAACTGAACTGATAGCTAGTGTGGCATACTTGCTCCTAATTGTTATCTTGCCAGGAATCAAGGAAATAGCATTTCTTCCTTTTCTTTTTGCTAGTAAATCTAGAAGGGGCTAAAAGGGAGGAAAAGGAGTAAATTAAAAGAAAATACATAACAGTCATATCTGGACGGCAAAAATTGACCTTGGTATAGTGAAAAAACGTGTTTCATGTATCAAATAAGGAAGTAAAATTCAGAAAACTTGCAGAAAGTCTGTGCCAAAGGCATACTGACTATTTTAGGCAAGTATTGAGCAGACTATACTCAAAAATAGAGGAAATAACATGCCCAGGGGACAAAAAGTTTGGTGTTGCAAGAGCTTGCACTTTTTTCTTCCTTTCCTTTAGGGAATGAGGTATTTCATGGTGTTTGTCTATTTCTATTGCAAGAGACTTGCTACCTTTAACATGTAAATATTCTACATGAGTATACCATATCCATTAATTTTATAAATCTACAATCTGAACATCCATTACATTTGTAACTTTTTATACATAGTGCAAAAATGAAGAAAATTTCTAGTGAAGTTCTTACTAAGGAGGAGGAAGTGACAGAGACAGAAGCAGAGACAGAAGTAAGGAAAGATGTGAGAAGGAGAAAGAGAGCAGGAGGAGAGTGAGACTTTACATCAGCTTTATAAGACTGTATATATAAGGGATAAATTAAATTCATTCCCATTAAGACATCTGCATAAAAATATTTTTTTTTCTTTTTCATACATATATTCACATCTTTATTCATACTTTGTGTAGCATCTTAGAAAATAAACAGCACACACTGTAGACAATCATGAGCTCAAAAAATATATACGAAACCATCAGTAAGTGTAAAGTTAGTCTCTTGATTACACCATAAATATCTGGACAAAGAATGGCAAACAAAAAGAGAAAAATATCCTTATTATCACATAACTAATTCAGAAGTAAAGGTTAACCCAAAACTAATCATCTAACAGGAAAGAATTTACCTATGTAATATTTTGCATAAAAAGGGTCATCTGTATGCATTGAACAAGTGCATTCTACTTAAAACTCATACTGAATTCCATTGAAAAAATTGAAAATCTGCATATTATATTCATATTATTCAATCAAATTAATACACAACATAAATAAAGTATCCACATCAATGACTAACACTTATACCTGTAGTTATATATAGCATAATCTAAAAGCTTACTTAATACGCTAAAATCAGATCACTTATTGGAATATTATCAATATCTCAATCTAGCAACAAAATTTTCTGATTGCTGTTCGCAGCAAAATCCTCACTCTATGAAATTTGAATTCTAACAGCTGAATTCTAACAATTGGAGCCTAAAAAGAAAAGAGAAAAAACTTTCCTCATTAAAAATGATAAAAAAGGCAAAAAGTATAACATTAAGAACTTTGACTCATAAAATGTACTGTCAAAGCAGCTTTTCATTATACTATTTTTTATGACAAAGATACCTGACCATGAATCATATAAAATGAAAAGTAAACAAGAAGATAACTCATCACAAAATGTTCAAGCTGAGATGATATTCAAGCCTGTAATTATAATGTGAATAATAAAATGAGTTATTAAAATGACATGATGATGACAATAATAAAAATAATGATAATCATAATAATAATAATAAATATGAACTACAACAATCACCACCACAATAATAATAGCAAATTTAATGATAATAATAATAATAATAGTTACCATTTCTATTATCATTACTTTTATCAATCATTACTGCTATTTTTATCATCCTTATAATAACATCTTCAGAAATAATAATAATAATAATAATAATAATAAATGATAATAATAAAATAATAATAATAATAATAATAATAATAATAATAATAATAATAATAATAATAATAATAACAAAATAATGATAATTATAAAAATAATAATAATCAGGTATGTACATAATAAGTGATCAACCAGGTATAAAGGCTATTACTTGATAGCTGATTAAGCAAATATAGATTTTCAAAATTACATTTACATACCCTAGAAATGATAAAGCAATAATCAATAACAGGCTAGAAAAAAAGAGAGTAAAACAATGCATACAAGAAATTTCCATCCAAGTTATAAAGAGGAAGAAAAATGGGGAAAGAACGAAAAAGAACGACTACACTCCAGTTGTGGTAGTAAGAGATGAAAGGCAGATGCATATCCTTAAAGCTTATCTTGTGCAAATGTGACTGTGGCTATTACACATTTTCCATAACACATGCATTCTGGCAGTAGCAAAGAAGGGACATTATACCTAACCAAAAAACAAAACAAAAAGAATCTAACACCTAGCAGTACATTCAACAGTTGTAACTGCATTCGGAAGAAGCAAATATACACCTTCACTATGAATTCTTTATACTTTCTGAATGGAATACAGGAATTCTGAAGTTAATAACTACTGTTTTATATGTTTATCTATCAGAGACTGCATTAGTCATTCTCCCCAAAAAAATTGACTGATTTTCTTCTCAATAGATTTAGCTGAATTATTTTTAAAGATATCAGATTTTTAGACTTCTTCTCCATACTAAAGCAATTTTTGATAACCATTCACTCAGTCTTTCATTCATGCATTCATGAACTTCTATGTTCAAAGCTCTGTTAAACATCATGAAGTGCATATCAAATAATAAGGCTAATATTCAAGTACCTTCCTAGAATAAAATATTTTGAAATTTATTTACAAAAGATGCACTGACAGAAGGTATGTACATTCCAGTCTGACAGCATTTCTCTAAGTAATATCTTAAGAAAAGACAAACAGCACAGTAAAGGATTTCCTGCTAATTCTTTCACAAAGAATCAATGCATAATATGAAAGAGGAAGAAGAACATTATGCAATAAATCTTTTCTAACACTGATAAATAATTTTCATACAAAAGAAAATTTAAAATACAAGGATTTTTGAAAATAGGATAATAATATTCTGTTTTAAATGAAACATCAGACCTTGTCTGGCACAGTCATTTCACCTCTAGTCTTTTCTTCTTGAGAGAGAGGAATCATTATTAAAAAAATAATTTGAGTGTTATTTCTCCACCTTTTTCCTCTGCTCTAGTTTTTCATTTTTCTGGTTCACTCATCACTTTAGCATCATCCTTTGCAGCTCTCCCTCCTGTCCAGGTAATAAGGCATCTAGACAGTGTGATGCACTGGGAGCAGAGGTCTTCTTCTCAAGTACCTGAGTGCACAAACTACGTGTACATTTCAATATAGAAGTTGCGTTCGCATTCAGCCTCTGAACCAAATCAGGTGATGAATCCCTTTGTTGATTTCTGAAGCATGGATTACTGTTCATGCTTCGATAGAGTTTGAGAAGATTAGGAGGAATTTACATCTTAGAATTTAAAGAAACGGCAATGTAAATAGACCAATGAGTCATATTTTCTATTATGCTGAACTTCCTCAAACGAGACTACCGAAAGTATTCAGGAGTTGATCTTCTATTGAGGGATCCAAGTGCCTGACGAAAAAAAGTTTGAACTCTTTTTTTTATCATTATGTGCTGTTAAAATGAACAGCCTTCATGGGACTACAACATGTCAAGCATCAGAAACTTTCCTTCATAACAATTCACATCAAGGGAATACCTGATAACACAGGTATTTTAAGAAATATCCTTCAGAGCGAAAATTTCATTAGCACAGCATAAAATCCCTTTCAGTTGATGGTATTCATATGTGGTGGATGCACATGAAAATTTGCTGTGTGTGTGTGTGTATGTGTGTGTGTGTGTGTAAATGAATGCAACTATATATACTATTGCCAAAATAGTTCTCGTCTCTATTAATGGGAAAGGCAGTATCATAGGCCATAAAATCTGTGAATATTGAAATCATTCACTTTTAAATTGTCCTTTCATTCATTTCTGTTTTCAGTACATACACAAAAAATTTCCCGTGCATCCCCTCGTCCTTGGCAAAATCAGGCCACAAAATAATCACTCCTCTCTTCATCATGTGACGTGTGAGCGCAACAGAGTTCAAGTCACAGTCTCCCAGCAGAGGGCACCCACTGCCCCCAGCCACTAGAAGTCCAAGTCCCATCCACTGAGTTCATCTGTAGGAACCTCAACGTCTCGAGGGTAGGAGTCAAAGTTGCCCGCATCGGCAGGACCCTTGATCTGAAAAAGGGAATTCAGCATCTTATTGTAACTGGAATCATTTGTAAAAAAGCAATTGGAGCTTTATTGTTGGAGGAATAACCTAAAGGAATCTGATCTGAATAAAAAAGAAAAAAGGAAAGAAAAAAATATTGGTAATGAAATCAAATGCATAACAGTAAATAGAGAAACGACCTAAATTTGAAATAATCTAAAATTTTGAAATTATTATCTATTTTTATTATTATTGCTTTTATTATCATCATTATCATTATCAATATAATTTTTATCATCATCATTATCATTATAATCATTATCATTATTATTATATCACTGTTATTTCTATTAACATCATTATCATTATATTATTCTTATTATTATCAACATTATCAATGCTACTTCAGTTTTTTATCATACTGTGTGTGTGTGTGTGTATACGTGTGTGTGTGTGTGTGTGTGTGTGTGTGTGTGTGTGTGTGTGTGTGTGTGTGTGTGTGTGTGTGTGTGTGTGTGTGTGTGTGTGTGTGTGTGTGTGGGTGCGTGCGTGCGTGCGTGCGTGCGTGCGTGCGTGCGTGCGTGTGTGCGTGTGTGTGTGTGTGTGTGTGTGTGTGTGTGTGTGTGTGTGTGTGTGTGTGTGTGTGTGTGTGTGTGTGTGTGTGTGTGTGTGTGTGTGTGTGTGTGTGTGTGTGTGTGTGTGTGTGTGTGTGTGTGTGTGTGTGTGTGCATGTGTGTGTGTGATAATAATGCATGTTTGTGTTCATGCTCATGTGGGTGTGCATGTGGGTGTGTGCCTTTCCACAAGCAAGGGCACACACACAAAGCACCC
>NW_027217991.1:12500-14445 GCF_042767895.1 Penaeus vannamei | reverse complement strand
AGGGGTCCTTTCCGCGTTCTTGAACAAAAGAACAAAGTTAATTATTTGGTTGATGAGAATGGCACTCATAAGCTTTGTCATCATGTGAATTTACTAAAGAAATGTTACCGTAGAAGTAATGTAAGTAGAACACAAGCTTTAGATGAAGAAACTTATATCGTGAATAATGCTCTTGAACCTTTCTAGACAGTCCATATGTGCTTAGTGGAAGATGATTCTGGTGGAATGGAAAAACTGCCCTTGACAGTTTCCGCCTTAGATTGTCAAAATTTATCACCAGATTTGAGTCCCTTGCGTAAACCTGATGTCAAAGATTTAATTAAATCTTATACAGGTGTATTTTCTGACGTACCAGGGTGCACTTCATAGATTAAACATAATATTGAATTAACTTCTTCTTAGATTATAAGAGCTAAGAGATACCCAATCCCCTTCCACCTCCAGACTCACTTCAGAGAGGAAGTAGATAAATTGTATGAACAAGGCATTATAAGACTTTCATCCTCACCCTACTGTTCTCCAGTAGTAATGGTTAAGAAGGCTGATGGGACATATTGTATGGCTATTGACTATCGTGCAATTAATTCGATAACTGTATTCCATGCTGAACCGTCCTGCACGGTGGAGGAAGAATTATTTAAGTTTGCAGGAGTACAATACTTTTCAGAAATAGATTTGACAAAAGCATATTATCTGATTCCACTTACAAAATGTGCCATGCCTATCCACAGAGGCCTGATGGAATTCACGAGACTCCCCTTTGGTTTAGTAACAGCAGGTGCTACATACATCCGACTCATGATATTGGTGTTGTCCGGACTGAATAATATTGCCTTTTATTTCGATAATATTTTCATCTATGGTAGTACATGGAAAATGTCCTGGATCGTTTAAGAAAGTATAAATTAACAGCCCGGTTGTCAAAATGTAGATTTGGTTTTCCTTCAATTGAATATTTGGGATTTATTGTTGATGGCAAGAGTTTAAGACCCCAACACTGTAAGATTGAGGCATTATGTAAGGTATCTTTACCTAATACAAAGAAAGCTTTGAGGAAATTTCTCGGGATAATTTCATTTTATAGGCTGTTCATACCTAATGTTTCGAATCTCACTAGTCCCTTGTCAGATATGCTTAGAAGGAATGTCCGAGAACCTTTGGTGTGGAATAATGATGAAAGCAAATTTGAGCAGCTTAAGCAATTTATGACTACTAATCCCATCCTAAATTTGCCGGATATTAATATCCCCTTTGCCCTCAGGACTGATGCGTCTATGATGTTGGTGCCGTGTTACTGCAGTATGTTGAAGGTGTTCCATACCCTTGGCGTATGCAAGCAGGACTGATATTTGGTTTAAATTAACATATTGACATATTTCTTTAATTATCCAATTTGGGTATATTATTTTCCTATAAGCGATTTATTTTGGGAGGATGTTTCTATATATATAGTGACCGATTTCTGTCAAGGGCCGGACAGGAGAGGCGCCCTTCTATTAATCCGTCGAAAATCCTGGTCTGTCTGGTGTGTGGCCGGGAAAGGAACCGGCGATAAAGAACAGAAGAATTTTTGAAATGAAAACTGTTTTCCAAAAATAAAATGGAATCTTAAATCGTTTTTCTTTTAATGTGAATTATTTTGTGAAACATGTTTACTTTTGATTATAATAAATTTAAGTGGTTGAATTATGTTTCGATCTGACCCTAGGCTAAACCAATCCAAATAATAAGAACCTAATTATTCACAGCATACCTCTCCACCATCTTACTAAGACAGGCATGCCATTCCATTGGGACAGAAGAAGTGCCAGAAGGCTTTTGAAAGCCTAAGATTGTCTTTGGTTAATGTTCCTGTGCTGAAACTTCCAGATCTTGGGTGCCCATATCTCCTGGATGGTAATGCCTGTATGAGGGAGTGGGTATAGTGCTCTCAGTAGTAAGTTCA
>NW_027217990.1:12500-14444 GCF_042767895.1 Penaeus vannamei | reverse complement strand
ATTCTACGATTCGCTAAGCTTCTATTAAAAGAAAAAAATATATACATAAATTGTTAGAAATGAAAAAGATAATTGATGTAAGTTGATATTTTTATATCAAGGTATAAATAGATGTAAATATTAATTGTCAGCAGATTAAAAGGAAAAAAGGTGAATTTGAGTTCTCCAAAGTCCAGGCTGAGTTTCCAGTTTTCCTTTTCTGAAGCGAACGATAGTTTATGTAAACAATTTACATGAATATATTTGCTAGAAATCAATGCAATTCACTTAGCAATTTTCCTTCCATAAAGAGTACTGTATATAGTATAATACAGCTCCAATGTATTGCATACTGAAATACTGTTTGGCGTTGATATATTACCAATATAGTGTTGTATATATCAACCTGATATTCATGCGATACGGTGCCATAAAAGCATATGGTACAGTGATTCACAGTGCCAGAAACACTACAGGAAGACATACAGAGACGTGATGCCAAAATGACAGAAACAATACTGCATAACCAATTATCCCCATAAACAACTACAGCGCCAAGATTACAATAAGACCACAGCATCATATAAGCTAATACAGTGCCAACACAATACTTCTCACCATAGAGATCTATAGTGTCAATATACCATTAAAAAGAGTACCACTATAACACACAGCATAAAACAGAACCGCCCGACCTCAGTGCCAACACACACATCCACAGTGCCAGCAACACCACAGCCAACAGCACATCATCTAACCTAATAAAGCGCCAACGCAGCCCAGTGCCAATACAGTGCCGCGACCCGTCACGCCCACTCGCACCCAGAAGGCGGCACCGATGTTTGGAATCACAAATCGCTGTCAGCTGATAAATGGTTTAATTTTCAACAGCAAGTGATAACCCCTCGCTTTAGGGGAAAATGGCTGACGATGTGGATTTTATGGCTTTTACCGAATATATGCACGAAACATGAGGGTAAATGGATGTGGGGGGAAGGGGAGAGGAGGGGAGGAGGTGGGGGAAGGGAAAGGATGGAGGGGTGGCTAGAGTAGGAGGGAATAGGGTAGGGAGAGGAGGGGTGGAGAGGAGGAAGGGGAGGGAAGAGAGGGGAGAAGGCAAAGAGAAGAGGGGGGGGGGTGAGGTGGGGGAGGTGGTGTGAACAAGGGGGTGAGGAGAGGGTAGAAGGAGGGAGGAGGGGCGGATATGACAGGGAGGAGGGGGTGAGGAGAGGGGGAGGGGGAGAGAGAGGGCCGGGGGGGGGGGAGAGTGGGAACGATAACTCATTCGTTTAATAACATGCAAAAATGGAACTGTTAGAGCGACGGTGGAAACCCGGCTGAAAGCTTTATTCCAAACTATCTATTCCTTTCTTTATCCAGCCTTTTTTCACCCTCGTTTAGCCCAGCATTCGTTAATCCTCCTTTTATTATTGCTTTATCTAGGCCTTGTTCACTCCTGTTTTATCCAGCCTTCTCTCTAGTTCTTGTTGTAACCAGTGATCTCTCATCTTTGATTAGTTGCCAGTCATTATTATTATCCAATCATTATTATCTTAAACTCATTTTTTTGCCTTTTCTTTGGGTTTTAGTTGTTATATCCAGCGCTCTCTTGCCTAGTACAATCTCACCCTTACTTTACCCTAAGTTCTTTAAATCTTGTCTTATCTAACGTTTCCTAATCCCAGCGTATCTGACTAATTTCAAATTCATAGTTTATCCCGTGTTTTCTAACTGTTCTTCTCCTCTGCACCTCGTCTCACTTTCTCCACCTGTGCTATTAATTTCAGTTCTTCACAACGTTCTCTGATCCACTAATCTCTCTAATGCTCCCTAATCTCTAATTTCAGCCTGTGTTCTTTAATTCTTGTTCATCCGACGCTTTCCAGTTCCTAACCTGCCCGGTGCAATGCTCTTTCTCTCTCTCTCTCTCTATCTCTATCTATCTATCTATCTATCTATCTATCT
>NW_027217990.1:0-7500 GCF_042767895.1 Penaeus vannamei | reverse complement strand
GTGTGTGTGTGTGTGTGTGTGTGTGTGTGTGTGTGTGTGTGTGTGTGTGTGTGTGTGTGTGTGTGTGTGTGTGTGTGTGTGTGTGTGTGTGTGTGTGTATGTGTGTGTATTCAAATATATCTCTATGTATTTTTCCTATCACGTGACCTCTCAGGTAACGAGGAAGCCAGCGTCATCAACGTATTTCCAGTCTTCCTGACATTCGGAGTTCAATGTACACTGTGCAAATGTAATTACACGCTTCTCTTACTTCTTAAGATTGATTATCAAGTGTCGTGATATTTACATTGTATCTCCCCTCTGTTCCCCTCCTCTCTCCCCTTTCCCTCCCCTTCCTTCTTAATCCCTCCTCCTCCTCCCCCTCTTCCTCACGCCCTCACCTTTCCCTCTCCTTCCCCACCGCCCTGTCTGTTTTCGCTGTACCTTTTCCACTTCTTTCCCCTCCTTTCAACCTCCTTTTTTCTCTCCTTCTTCTTTCCCTCATCCTCCTTGGCCTCTTTCTCCTCCTTCCCCTCCTTTTCTTCTTCTTCCTCCTCCTCCTTGTCCTACTCTTCCTTATCCTTGAACTCCTCTTCCTTTTTTCCCATCTCTTCCTCCTCCTACTCCTCTTCCTCTTCCTCTTCTTCCTCGTCCTCCTCCTCCCTCTCCCTCTTTTTTTCTTCTTCTTCCTCCTCCTCCGGTTTCCCTTCTCCTCCTTTTCTTCTTCCTCCTCTTCCTTTTCCTCCTCTCGCCCCCCCCCCCCACCTCCTCCTCCTCCTTCCCCTCTTTCCCCCTCCCCCTTCCTCCTCCTCCTCCCCCTCCACCTTCCTCCTCGTTCTTTTTCACCCTCTCTTCCTCCTCCTCCTCCCCCTCTTCCCTCCTTATCCCCCTTCCCCCTACTCAATCTCTCAGACAAATCGCTGTAAAATTGATTCGATGTGAGAACTTTGTCAAGTATTATGGCTTTGATGTATCATGATCAATAGCGCTGTTTCTCTTTCTTCTCCTTCTCCTCTTTCTTCTCGCTCTTGCCCTTCTTCATCGTTATTCTTCGTATTGTCGTTTTCCCATTTTTTGTTGTTTTTATTTTTATTTTTTTCTTCATGGTCACCTTCTTCCTTTCTCTTTCTTGCTGTCGTTCCTTTTTTTTCGTTTTCATTTTCTTTTTCTTGGTCTTCTTTTTCTCCTACTTCTCCACTTACTTTTCTCCTATTTTCATACTCCCATCCTCCTTCTCCTCTCCTTCTTCCTTCTTAATCTCCCTCCTCCTCCTCCTCCTCTCCTTCCTTCCTACTCCCCCTACTCGTCGTCCTCCTCTTCCTCCTCCTCCTCTACCTCCACTTTCTCCTCCTCCTTGACCCCCTCTTCCACCTCCCTCTACCTCTCCCCGTCCTCCTCCTCCTCCTCTCCCTCCACCTCCTCCCCCTCCACCCCATTACCCTCCTCCTCCTCCTCGTCGTCGTCCTCCTCTACCTCCCCCTTCACCTCCACCTCTTCCTCATTATCATCATCACCATCCTCTTCCTCCTCCTCTTCCACCTCCTCCCCCTACTCCACCGCCTCCACTTCCCCCTCCCCCTCCTCCGCTCCTCCTCTTCCACCACCTCCCCCTCCTCCTCTTCCCCCCCCCTTCCTTCTCCCCCTCCTCCTCCTCCCCTCCACGCCCCTTGCCCATCCCCAACCTCCCCCTCTACCTCCTCCTCTTCCTCCTCCTCTTCCTCCTCCTCTTCCTCCTACTCTTTCTCCTCCTCTTTCTCCGTAGCTGATTTTCCGTCCTCGTACTAATCGCCGATGTCCAAATAATTATTGTTTATGTTGTGATTAAAGTCCTCAGCGTTATCCCGAGACTTCATTGTTTTGACTCTTATTACCAGCATTTCTTTTTTCTTTTTTTGTGGGTGGGGGGGGGATATCAAAATCATAAAGGCCTTGTCTGAATTGCAAATGTGTATGTAAGGGGGGAGGGGGGGAATTTGTGTGTGTGTGTTAGAGTGTGTGTGTGTTTCTGTGTGTTTGAAAGAGAGAGAGAGAGAGAGAGAGAGAGAGAGAGAGAGAGGGAGAGAGAGAGAAAGAGAGAACGAGAGAGAGAGATTTGTCGGGTAGATACTTGAATAGATTAATATAAAGATCGATCGGTGAATAGATGAGAGAGAAAGATAACAGAGAGCGAGAAGAAAAGATTGGGAGATAGAATTTCTAGAGAGAAAAAATATACGTAAAAAGAAAAAAATAATAAAATAAAAAATAAAAGCGACCCTCTTTTGAGAAAAAAAACTCTCCCTAATCCTCTCCCCCACCTATGAACACCCCCTCCCCCTCCCCCTCCCCCTCTCACTCCTCCTCCTCCCCCTCTTCAACCACGGAACCAACCCACCAAAACACCTTAACTCCCCCTTCCTCCACTTCCACTTTCCACTCCACCTCCTCTTCCCCCTCTACCTCCCCCTCTCCCCCTCCTCCTCTCTCTCTCCCTCCTCCTCTCCTCCCCCTCCACCTCCTCCTACCCCTCATTCACCTTCTCCTCCTCTACCTCCCCCTCCTTACCGTCCCTCCCTTCCAAACAGCACCCCCCACCCCCACCCACAACCACCACCCCCGCCCTGGTTCTTCACGCCCGCCGCCCGAAATGACCCAAGAACCGAGAACCGCCCCTTCGAGAACCCTTTATGGCTCCGGCAAACATAAAATTTTGAAAGATGATGCAATTCTCGGCTCGGGCAATATGACCGACGAGCTTGCTTTGCATTTGCGCTGGCTTGCTGGCTTGCTTGCTTGCTTGCTTGGTCGTTGGGTGCTTGGGGCTTTGTTTGATTGTTTGAGTGTCTTGTTTGCTTTTTTGTATGGTGTTTGACTTGATTGTTTGGTGTGTTGTTTGTTTGGATTGTTTGTTTGTTTTTGTTTGTCCTATTTCTTGTTTGCTTGTGTGATGTTTGTCGTTTAGATTGCTTGCATTTGATTTCTAGTTTGTTAGCTTGTTTGTTGTTTGCTTGTATGAAATATTTCCTGTTTGAATTACGTGTTTCTTGCCTGTGTTATGTTTGTTGTTTTACCTGCTTGCTGTTCTGGTTGATTGTTTTATTTGTTTTGTGCTTGTTGTTTTGCTTCCGTCTGGTTGCTTGTATGATTGTTGATCTGCTTGTTTGTCGATTTTCTTGCTTACTGTCTTACGTGCTGCTTGCTTGTGAAATGCCTGTTTGTTGCTTGCTTACTTGCTTGCCGGACTTCTTGCTTGTTTGCGTCTTGCCATTTTTTTCCTTTTTGTTTATTCTTGCCTGACGCTGGCTTACGTATTTGCTTTCTGGTATATCTCTTTCTCTTTCCTTGGTTTTGGCTTGCTTGATTGTTTGCATTCCGAGTTGCTGCTCGTTTGATTGAGAAATGGACTGTTGCCCTGTTGCTTGCTTGCTTGCGAAGGGTAATGGGGATCTATAAGGTTGATTTTCTAAAAGCAGATTTGTAATTTATTTGATTTATTGTGATAATTATGTGTGATCCATTTCTGATATGTGCGATTTATTTATTCATCAGGTTGATTTTCTAAAAGCAGATTTGTAACATGTGTGATTTATTGCAGGAAATCGGAGAAGTTTAGGGGAGGGTGGTAGGGGGGAGGGGAGGGGGGAGGGGTTGCTGGATGGGGTGGGGTGGAGGGGGGAGTTTTACTGGTAGGGGGGATGGGGTAGGGAGAGGGGGGCCTATCACAGGGGTTGAGGGTGGGGGAGTGGGGGAACGGGAAGGGGGGTAGTGGAATCTTGCTGGATGGAGGGACGGGAGGGAGAGGAATGAGGAGGGGAGAAGGGAATGAGGGGGAGGGAAGGGAATAAGGGAGAGGGAGGGGAATGAGGAGGAGAGGGAGAGGGGAATGAGGTGGGGGAAGGGAATAAGGGAGAGGGAGGGGAATGAGGAGGAGGGGGAGAGGGGAATGAGGAGGGGGAAGGGAATAAGGGAGAGGGAGGGGGAGAGGGGAGTGAGGGGGGTTGGGTAAGAGACCAAAGTGAGGAAGGGATAAGAGGGAGGAAGGGGACTGAGAGGGGAGGGGAGGGGAAGATTTATAAGAAAACTGATTAGGGGGAGGGGACTGAAGGGGGAGGGAGGCTGTTGAGGGGGAAGGGACTGTCGAGGGGGGAGGGAGAGGGGATGGGGGGGGGGGGTTCAGACAAGCAATTTACCCAAGACACGAACAGGTGATTGTTATACGATGTGCGTTTTATATCGTGTGCTGGGTTTTCTTTCTCTCCCCTTCTCTTCTCTTCTCTCTCTCTCTCTCTCTCTCTCTCTCTCTCTCTCTCTCTCTCTCTCTCTCTCTCTCTCTCTCTCTCTCTCTCTCTCTCTCTCTCTCTCTCTCTCTCTCTTTTCTTTCCCTCCCTCTCTGTCTCTTTTTCTCTCTACCTCCCTCCCACCCTCCATCTCTCTCTCTCTCTCTCTTGATTATCTTTTCTCTTTCCCTCTTTCTTTTTTATTGTGGCTATTGTCGTTATCACCATTATGATCTTCATTATGATAGATATTTCTGCTCATATTGTTACTCTCCTTATCCACGTCCCTTCATTATCATAACTAATATCTATCATCATTAGCAACATCATCCTTATCATTATATTGTCATCGTCTTTGTAATCATTATTATTATCATTATCTTAATCATAATTATCATTCTTTATCATTATCATTATAATTTTCATCATCACCATTATCATTACCATTACTATTATCAGCATGTTCCATTATCATTACCATTATCATCGTCATTCTCATTATCAATGCATTATAATTATCACTACAAGTACTACTTCTTATACAACTGCCTTTAACATTGTGATGTATCTTTGATATTACCATCACTATTTTCTTGTTATTACCATTATTATGTATTGTTACTTTTATCATTATCATCATTATCGCTAATATCACTGATATCATTATCATAATTATCAAAATAGTAGTAGTAGGAATATTAGTAGCAGTAGTAGCAGTAGTAGTAGTAGTCCTAGTAACAGTAGTAGTAGTAGTAGTAGTAGTAGTAGTAGTAGTAGTAGTAGTAGTAGTAGTAGTAGTAGTAGTAGTAGTAGTAGTAGTAGTAGTAGCAGCAGCAGCAGCAGTAATAATAGTAATAGTAGTAGCAGTAGAAGTAGTAGTAAAAGTAGTAGTAGCAGCAGTAGTAGTAGTGTTGATGTGGTAATTACTACCTGGGAGGCCGAGCCAGGCCCAGCTGGTGCCGGCCCCGTCCCGGGCAAGTAGAGGAGCGCATCCGAAGGGTTATCCGGCAAAAAACGATTGCCAGAACCACATTATGTGGAGTACTGGTCAATTTTCAAGACACTGCCAGGACGAACTCCATTTAAGTAGCGCGCAGGGGCGTTTCCTGGGCATCCTATTACTGTGCAAGGGCACATGGGGAGGGATCTTTAGTCAAAATATGGCGCTGTAGAAAGCCACAGATATCCGGAAGCGATGGTGGTGTAGTGGTGAGCATGGCTGCCTTCCAAGCAGTTGACCCGGGTTCGAGTCCCGGCCGCCGCAAACATTAATGTTTTATAGTGAACTGCACTGTCCAAAGGAAGACAAATATATTTTAGAATTAGTACACAATATACCTGGAAAAGGTAGATGAATCGCTGATCTAATGGAAAGATACTTTGTATACAAGAAAAACGAGACAAGTTGTACAGTGAGGCAGACGACAGAGGATTGCGTGGGTCCAGTCCTAATGAATGTAGAAATGACTAACAACTTGTTGCGTGCAGCGAGGAAAAGCAAATGGTGGTGGTTAGTGTTTGTGCCTAAAGTTTGGTACCATTGAAGAGAAAGAAAGGTTTTGGAGAGAGCAGGAAGCAGCTTAAGCAAAAGTTGCTGAGGATTAAAAGGGTTATCATTTATGAAATTACAAACACCAGAGACAAGGCATCTAAAGATTTTGAACATACTAAGCATATAAAGGATGACAGTGGAAAAGTTTTACCAATGAAGATGCTATAAGATCAAGATAGTGAGAATGTTACGAAAATCTGTTAAATGAAGAAAATGCAAAGGTCATGGCAGAAGGCACATCTGGAGTAGTAAATAGAGCTAGAGAAAGTGAAAAGTGGAAATCAACAGGAACTCAGACCATATTACAGTAAAACGCCTGTAAATGTGAAGTATGAAAAAGATACAATAAAAGGAGAAAACACTAAGTGCCTGGTGTCCATATCTAAAGAGAATGATGACATCCAGGACTGTAGTTGCTACCCAGAAAGAGAAGCTGACGGCACATAATATGAAGTTATCGGAGAGAAAAATAGAAGCGAAGACAAGAGGAAACACCTGTGAGCGAAGAGAGTTTGAATTCATAGCAGAAAGACGGACAACTGACGCTAGTTTTGCTTTGAGGCAGATCATGGAGAAGTATTTTGTCTAGATCTAGAGACGGTTTACGATAGGGTGCCAAGGGAAGAGTCGTGGAGATACAGGAGGATGAAGAGGGTGACAGAGAAGTCTGTTAATTTAGTTATGGACGTGTATGAAGGGGCATCGGCCATGGTGAACAGCAGCATGAACCTCCATTATCACCATTATGAATATCATCACCAGTATCATTCCTACAACCATCTTTAACTCTAACACACTCTCCGTTTAGTTTAGTCTCCCCGCGGCATTTCTCGCAACCCTTATTCTTCATTTCTTACCTTATTATTTGTTTTCGCAGATCATATTATAGAGAAGCGAGTGACATTTGGTATAAAAGGACTTGTCTGGACCGACGACCCCATGAAAGAATAGGACAGATCTGCAGTAAACGAAAATTAATAGGATTACTCTTATAATTTGTAGGAAGCGATCGTGAGCGATATGAGAGGGAAGAAGTGAATTTGCAAGTGAGACCATCTATCAAGACGATGAATCAACGGGGAAGAATCTGTAATCAAATTATGGCACTGTAGAAAGCCACAGAAATCAGGAAGCGATGGTGGTGCAGTGGTGAGCATGGCTGCCTTGCAAGCAGTTGACCCGGGTTCGAGTCCCGGCCGCCGCAAAGATAGTTTTTTTTTTCATAGTGAACTGCACTCTACTCAACTTAACTATACTTTACATATTATTATCATTAGTATTATTTCATTTATTTATTTTATATTTTTATTTATTTATTTATTTATTTTCGTCTATGTCTTTTATTGTACAGAAACAATGGAAAAGTGAGATGAAAGGGAAGAAGCGTGATGCAGAAATATGGTAATTAATCTTTTTTGTATCATTATTATGTTCATATTGTTGATATCAATATGATTATTATTAAAATGTAATTGATATAATTACTATTGTAGTTCTTATCATCAATACTAATCTAACCACTGGGTGGACAAGCCAGCTCAAGTTAGGCCGGTCCCAATCCCGGGTAAATAGAGAGGGTAAGCGCCAAGAAAGGCATCCGGTCACGGGAAATATCTGCCAAAACCAGATTGTGGAATATTTTCAAGAGAATCCAGGACTTACACCTCTTAAGGACCATCCTCTAAGTAACAGGGCTCGCATTGTGACAGAAGG
>NW_027217988.1:5000-7500 GCF_042767895.1 Penaeus vannamei | reverse complement strand
AAAGTGGGGCTTGATATAGGAGAGCATAGGAGAAAGTGGGTCTTGATATAGGAGAGCATAGGAGAAAGTGGGTCTTGATATAGGAGAGCATAGGAGAAAGTGGGGCTTGATAGGAGAGCATAGGAGAAAGTGGGTCTTGATATAGGAGAGCATAGGAGAAAGTGGGGCTTGATTGGAGAGCATAGGAGAAAGTGGGGCTTGATAGGAGAGAATAGGAGGAAGTGGGGCTTGATATAGGAGAGCATAGGAGAAAGTGGGGCTTGATAGGAGAGCATAGGAGAAAGTGGGTCTTGATATAGGAGAGCATAGGAGAAAGTGGGGCTTGATTGGAGAGCATAGGAGAAAGTGGGGCTTGATATAGGAGAGCATAGGAGAAAGTGGGGCTTGATATAGAAGAGCATAGGAGAAAGTGGGGCTTGATTGGAGAGCATAGGAGAAAGTGGGGCTTGATATAGGAGAGCATAGGAGAAAGTGGGGCTTGATATAGGAGAGCATAGGAGAAAGTGGGGCTTGATTGGAGAGCATAAGAGAAAGTGGGGCTTGATATAGGAGAGCATAGGAGAAAGTGGGGCTTGATAGGAGAGAATAGGAGGAATTGGGGCTTGTATAGGAGAGCATAGGAGAAAGTGGGGCTTGATAGGAGAGCATAGGAGAAAGTGGGGCTTGATAGGAGAGAATAGGAGAAAGTGGGGCTTGATAGGAGAGCATAGGAGAAAGTGGGGCTTGATAGGAGAGAATAGGAGGAAGTGGGGCTTGATATAGGAGAGCATAGGAGAAAGTGGGGCTTGATAGGAGAGCATAGGAGAAAGTGGGGCTTCATAGGAGAGTATAGGAGAAAGTGGGGCTTGATAGGAGAGAATAGGAGAAAGTGGGGCTTGATAGGAGAGAATAGGAGGAAGTGGGGCTTGTATAGGAGAGCATAGGAGAAAGTGGGGCTTGATATAGGAGAGCATAGGAGAAAGTGGGGCTTGTATAGGAGAGCATAGGAGAAAGTGGGGCTTGATATAGGAGAGCATAGGAGAAAGTGGGGCTTGTATAGGAGAGCATAGGAGAAAGTGGGGCTTGATATAGGAGAGCATAGGAGAAAGTGGGGCTTGATTGGAGAGCATAGGAGAAAGTGGGGCTTGATAGAAGAGAATAGGAGGAAGTGGGGCTTGATATAGGAGAGCATAGGAGGAAGTGGGGCTTGATTGGAGAGCATAGGGAGAAGTGGGGCTTGGTATAGGAGAGAATAGGAGGAAGTGGGGCTTGGTAGGAGAGCATAGGAGGAAGTGGGTCTTGATAGAAGAGAATAGGAGAAAGTGGGGCTTGATAGGAGAGGATAGGAGGAAGTGGGGCTTGATAGGAGAGCATAGGAGAAAGTGGGGCTTGATAGGAGAGAATAGGAGAAAGTGGGGCTTGATAGGAGAGGATAGGAGAAAGTGGGGCTTGATAGACGAGAACAGGAGAAAGTGGGGCTTGATAGGAGAGCATAAGGAGAAAGTGGGGCTTGATAGAAGAGAATAGGAGGAAGTGGGGCTTGATATAGGAGAGTATAGGAGAAAGTGAGGCTTGATAGGAGAGCATAGGAAGACGTGGGTCTTGATAGGAGAGCATAGGAGAAAGTGGAGCTTGATATAGGAGAGCGTAGGGAGAAAGTGGATCTTGATATAGGAGAGCATACGGAGAAGTGGGGCTTGATAGGAGAGAATAGGAAAAAGTGGGGCTTGCTACGAAAGCTTAAGAGGACTTGGACGATGTGTCTTGTCTTGATAGGAGAGCGAAGGAAGATCTGAAAGATGTGTCTTAACAGGGCGAAAAGCATAGGGCACGGGCGGTGCTTTGTATTAATAGGAAAGCGTAGGAGGACTAGGAAGAAGTGTGTCTTGATAGGACCATAAGCACAGGACATAGAAGGTGTCTTGTCTTGATAGGACAGCATGAGAGGACCTGAGCAAAGGGTCTTGATAGGTTGTTGAACATGGGACGACGTGGACGGTATGTCTTGATAGGAGACCATGAGGGGATTCAGACGGTATTTTGTCTTGATAGAAGACCATAGCAAGACTTGGAAGAAATCTGTCTTCATAGGAAAATTAGAATGATGTGTCTCTTGATAGGAGAGCATAGGAGGATTTGGACTGTGTCTTTCCTTGATAAAGGATCATAGGAAAACTAGAACCACGAACATGATAGGACGAAAATCATAGGAAGTGTGTATTGATTGGATAAAAAAGCATAGGAAGATTAGAACAAGTCTGTCAGTATATATTTTGATAAGGCGATTTTTTTTCTTTTTTTTTTTTTTTGTCTTTATCAAACGAAAGAAGAAAAATATATTGTCATGATACGGAAAGTGTCTCGAAAAGACGAAACGATGCGTCTTGAAAGAAAGAAAATGTTTGTCTTTACAGGACGAGAATATTTGTCTTTACTGGTCGAAAATGCTTGCTTTCATCGGACAAAAAAAATAGTATTACCAGGAAGCAAAGAAAATGGAGAATCGAAGGTAAAAGAACAA
>NW_027217988.1:0-2500 GCF_042767895.1 Penaeus vannamei | reverse complement strand
GTTCTTCCTCCCCTCCCCCAACACACCCTCACCCTCTACCTCCACCACCTCCCCCATCTCATTCCTCCCTCTTTCTCCCCCTACCTCTACTCCCACCACCTCCCCACCCCCAATCACCCCCCCCCCTCCCTCTTTCTCCCCCCCCCCCCTCCCCTCCTCTTTCTCCCTCTACCTCCCCCAACACACACACCCCTCCACCCCCACCACAGAAGGTGTGCAAGGACGGCGCCTGCATCGATCTGACCACAAGACAGAGTTGGGGTGTTTGGCTAGCGAGGGGGGGGGGGGAGGTGGGGGATAGATGCTGTTGTTTCTTCGCTCGATGGCCTTGGGGCTGTTGCTTTCTCGCTTTCTCTTTCTCTCTATCTCTCTCTTTCCTTGCCCTCTCTCTCTCTTTCTTTCTCTTCCCTCCCCCCCCCTCTCTCTCTTTCTCTTTCTCTCCCTCCTTCTCTTTTTTTTCTTATACTGGGAAATCATACATATCTTCCCTTTATTGTCAGGTTAAAGAAGCATCATTACAATATCATCTATTTTAAAACCTTTATTTGTTTATTGCTTAGGCAATAAAACTATCACAATAGATTAGGTGATTAATATATGCACAATTCCTTTGAAGTTTTGAATGGAATAATTTGACAACATACACATTAATGTCTAAGTTATTCCACATCTGAACATACCTATAAGTGTCTTTGAAATGCTGTGGTGTTGGCGTTTGGAGGCTGCAGAGTTGCGGAGCTGTGAGTCCGATCCCGGGTAGCAGGGTTCTTGCTTGAGGGGTGCTAAGTGCTCTGTATTGAGACTCTGCGCCTTGTAGAAGACTGTGAGGCCCTCTACGTCCCGTCGGTGTTGAAGGCTATCTGATGTTGGGTTTCCGGTGCGCTGGAGTCGATAGATAAGCTTTTTCGCGCGAGCTTCCGCTTTATCTAGTAGGCCGAGGTGCGTTTGTATTCCAGGCTAGGCAGGCATATTCCATCACCGAGCGAACTTGAGACTTGCACAACTGGAAGGCAGCATCTTCTGTTAGTAGGTGAAGGCCACTCAGTTTTTGCGATGCTTTGTTTGCCAAGGTTTCGATATGTTGTTTGAGGGTAAGTTTGTAATCGAATCTGACGCCGAGAATTTTGACAGAACTTGCTTGTTTAGAAGACGTCCGTCCATGCAGAGGGGAGTCGTTCTTGCACTTCAGTCACTTCGTCGTGAGATGGTTAGTGACTGGCTCTTGGTAGCAGCGAACTGAACTTTCCATACCTTCCCCATTTAGTTGATAAATCGATGATCCACTGAAGTATTCGGAGTCTTCCTGAGTATGCTCCTTTGCATAACTGATGTGGATTGTGAGATCATCAGCATATGCGACTGCCTCAGGAATGAGATGAAGGAGGTCATCAAAGTCAATGTTCCACATCAAAGGACCTAAGAGGCTTCCTTGAGGCACTCCTGCTTCGATGGGATATGATCCTGATTCTGATAATGAAGAACTGCCGTGAGACTTCTGTTAGTGAGATAATTACTAAGAAGCTGTAGGAGTTCTCCTTCTATGCCAAGGCTCTCGAGCTTTGCAGTAAGTCCTTTATGCCATACCGAAACAAAAGCTCCAGAAATATCAAGGGCTATGACTTGTATCTCTCCCACTGTCGAGGCGTTGGTCCCATTTGTGAGAGAGGAGGAGGAGCAGATCGGATGCAGATTTACCTTTAGTGAATCCAAATTGTCTCTTCGAAAGTAGGCTATTGTTTTCTAGATGATTATTTAGTCGATTTTTTAATGATTTCCTCAAAAGCATTTGCAAAGATGGATAGAAGAGATATTGGACGGTAATTTCTAGGGTTTGTCTTAGATTTTTTATGCACTGGTACAAATCGTGCTTTTTTTCCTTAAGCTTGGCCATTGCCCCCAAGCCAGACACATTGTGTATAGATGTGTAAATATTGGTGCTAGTTCTGTAGCACATTTTCGCAGAAAATATGGACTTATTCCATCAGGTCCAATGGCTTTTCTGATATCAAGGGTAGAGAGCAATTTATATACTTCCCTTTCCTTTATGGCAAAGTTGGAAATCATTTTGTTTGTGCGAGGTGATATCTCTGGGGGTACTGCCACTAGTTCCTTCTACTGATATTTTAGTTGAAAAAGTTGAGCAAGTGTTTCAGCTCTTTCTTGGGAGCTAGTAGCAATGGTTCCATTATCTCGTGCAAGAGGAGGAATCAGATCTTCACGAGATAAGCCCTGTAGATCTTTTGTTATTGTCCACCATTGCTTAGATCCCATGCTCCCGTTCTGGAGTCTGTTTTTGAGGTCCATGGCCCATCTACCTTTAACCCAGTTGATGGTTCTTTTCAACGTCTTGCATGCTTCACTGTGTAATAATCTATTATGATTTGAGGGTAATATTTTGAACCTTTTCCAATTCTGGACCGAATCATGGGGAACTCTGCGGGTCATTGAATGTAGTGGAATGTGGTACATAACGGTGTTGTAAGTCTCTCTCTCTCTCTCT
>NW_027217987.1:10000-12500 GCF_042767895.1 Penaeus vannamei | reverse complement strand
GGGAAGGACAGGCAGAGAGAAGCTGATAAAGAAATGAGAGAGAGAGAGAGAGAGAGAGAGAGAGAGAGAGAGAGAGAGAGAGAGAGAGAGAGAGAGAGAGAGAGAGAGAGAGAGAGAGAGAGAGAGAGAAAGAGAACGAGACATAGATAGATAGATAGAAAGACAGACAGATACAGAGAGAGAGAGAGAGAAAAAAATAGAACGCTAAAAAGATCTAGAAAGACAGACAGAAAATGAAAGAAAAAGATAAGCAAGATGAGCACGAAAAAGAAGACAAAAAGAAAAAGAAAAAAAGAAGAGAGCCGACGACGAAGATGAAAAGACATCCAGACGACTTATTCCGTCCCAAGGAGCACCTCGAGCCTCGCAAAAATCTCGAGCGTCTACCTGCAGGCAATACTCCACCGCGCGCAGCCTGGCGTATTGACACGTAGTCCCCGAAAGTCTTAGGCACTCATTAGGGCAATTATGCTAATGTCCAGGCTGTTTGGGAAGGCGTTCAGCAGTGGGGAATGGTGATGATCCTTGGAGAAGGGGGATGGGGGGATGGGGTGGGGTGGGGGGCGTGGGGTGGGGGAGGCATGGGTGTACATATATACGGGCATACGTAGCTATGCCTGCTCTAAATGGGGTTTGGTACACGGATATACGTAGGTATACTTGCTCTAAATGGGGTTTGTACGTATGGGAGATGACGGAGAGATGGTTATATAGGTGTAACTTCTCCTATTTCCCCTTTTTGAGTTTCTTTAGTTTCCTATTCCACTCGACTTTATTCCTTTTCTTAACTACTCCCTCCTTTTCCCTCTCCTTTCTACTTCCCTTGTCTCTCTCACCCACTAACCTCCCCTCCCTCCCCCACTAGACTTCTCCTTCCCTCCTTCCTCTCTCAGGAACTTCTCTCCTCCCCCCCTTCCCCTGATTCTTCACCTTCCTTCCTTACTACTCTTCTCCCCTCCAATCTCCCCCTTCTCCCCCCTCCCCTCTCCCTCCAGCCCCTACTGCGATTTTTACTCTTCCTTCCACTCTATCGCCTTTATCCCCCTTCCTTCCCTCCACCTGACCGGCCTTACTTTCTCCTTCCCTCCACCCCCAAAAAACAACAACAATAACAGCAACAATAACGATAACAACAACAACGACAGCAACAACAACAGTAACATTAATAACAGAAACAACAACAATGGCAATAACAATAGCAACAACAACGACAACAATAACAACAACAGCAGCAGCATCAACAATAACAACGACAACCACCACCACCAACGACAACAACAAAAACAGCAACAGCAACAGCATCAGCAACAACAACGACATCAGCAACAACAACGACAACAGCAACAACAACGTCATCAGCAACAGCAACAACAGCAACGATAACAACAACAATAACAACGAAACAACAACAGCAGCACCACCAACAACAATACCAACAACACCACCAATAACACCAACACCACCAACACCACCAACACCACCACCACGACCACCACCAACATCAACAACAACAACAAAAACAGCGAAATACCCATTCAAAAGCCCAGCATTTACGCGAACCCAAGCGGGGCCCGGCAATCCGACACGGTTTAAAAGCATCCAAAGTCACTTCTGTTTCTCCGCTTATTCTGTTTGCTTGACGTTGGCGGCTGTGTACTGTTGTAAGAGTTTATATATTTCTTAAGTGTTTGTAAGAATATGTTTTTGGAATGTTTGTAAGAATATATATATATATATATATATATATATATATATATATATATATATATATATATATATATATATTTCTTAGTTGTTTGTAAGAATATGTTTTTGAATGTTTGTAAGAATGTATTTTTTTTATTTTTGTAGGAATTTATCTTTTTGAATGTGAGAAAATATTTTTGGAATGTTTGTATGAATGTTTTGAATGTTTGTAAGATTATTTTTTGAATGTATGCAAGAATATTTTTAAATGTTTGTAAGATTTTTTTTTATGTTTGTAAGAATATGTTTTTTAATGTTTGTAATAATATTTTTTGAATGTTTGTAAGAATATATTTCTTTGATGTTTGTAAAAAATATATCTTTTGAATGCTTGTAAGAAAATATTTTTTGAATGTTTGGAAGAATACATTCATTCTTAAACATGTTTGTAAGAGTATGATTTTGACACAAAAAATGTTTGTAAGAATGTTAATATATATATTTTTTGTATTTGTGTTGCTCAATTGTATTTCAAGGATTTTGCATTCAGATTTTTTATATCTCATTTCAAAACGGTGCATCTTTTTCTGTTTGAATGCCATGTTGTTATTATCTTTATTGTTCGTCTTTATTATCATTGTCGTAACTGTTTCTGTTATTATCATTGTTTTCACCATTACCAATACTATTATCATTGTTATTATTATTATTATTATTATTATCATTATTATTATAATTGTTATTATTATTATCATTATAATGATAGTTGTTATCGTTATCTTTATAATTATTATCATTATCATTATTATCTCCA
>NW_027217986.1:0-5000 GCF_042767895.1 Penaeus vannamei | reverse complement strand
GTTATTGAGTATGTTTTTGTTAATACCAATCAAATAGACATTTAGACGTATGAAAGACTTATGAGTTATACATATATATTTTAAAAATATTTTTCAACATTTTTTTTATATTACTCCTATTCTACTTTGATTGCCACTAAAACAGTACTTCTCTTTTTCCACAGAGAAGTGCTCAGTATTTACAAAAGGAATTGCCAGTTCGTATTGCCAAGAGAATCATGGGATTCCGTTCCCTTCCCTTCATTGTGGGCTGCAATCCTGTAGTTCTGGGAGTGGTAAGCAGATTTCTTTATGATATGCAATTTATGTGTCATACAACTCTAAATAACTAACGTGATATGATTAAGAACTATTTGATCAAGTACTGTATGTTACCACTAAGATATTTCATATGTCTTCCTTTTGTTGGTGTAAAAAGGAAGATGTAGGGAATGCAGATATTGGTTATTATCAAGTTAGCAAAGACTAATGATATTCAAACTTTTTGCAGCATGAACTGTACATTCGAGCCTTCAACATACTGAACAGTTATGCTCCGGTTGCTACCAAGGAGGATGAAGTGAATTTCAGCAGGAGACTTTCTCAGCTCTTAGAGGATCATAAGGTATTTTGTAATGTCTAAGAGTCACTGGCAGCTCATAAATGTGAATGTCTGGTATGAAGGTAAAAGGTAGTGTGCAGCACTGATATGTTGTGTGTACTAAGTTCTTACCTTTATTTACTGAATGGAAGGGAAGGAACTTTTTTGGTAGATTTATTATATTAATTGATAATAGTTTGTAAATGTTTATTATGTGTATTTGATAGAAATGGATATTTTGATGCATCCTTACCTCGGTATGTTACTTTATTTTTATATTCTAGGTGTATTACTGAATGTTAGTATTAATGGATAGCATCCAACAAGGTAGGGTCAGCAATAATGCAAAGCTGCACTGATGATGTATTCAACACATTTTGGAGGAACATTCCCAAATACACATAACTTATTATGAATTTTTATATCTCAGGGCAATATTTATTTTTACAGAATGTAGTAACACACCTTGCCCAGGGCTTCAGAGAATGCAGACGGCACATTCAAGATGAAGAGTCTGTAGCCCGTTTTTTGGACACAACACTCACCTCTCGTCTGAGCATTCGTATGCTGGCTCAACATCATCTTTCTCTTAGGGAAAGTAAGGTAAACATCTTTGAAAAACTCATGTTCCTGTTTGTGCTTTTTAAAAAGAAAAATAGAGTAGGCTATTTTGAATGGGATATGGATACAGTATTATATAATACTAGTTATTACTTTATATTGTATGGAGTGTCTGAGACTGAAAGGTTCAAATCATATCATAAAAATGCAGAAAATTTCCAGTTGTCATATATTGCCTAGCATAAGGCAGATCAAATGAAAATGGAATTTGTATATTTAGAAGTACTGTTTGCATGGTAGATCAAATTAAGTATCAAGAGTACTGATGCTTTTCAGAATTTCAGTTCCTATTAATAGTAATTTTATTGTGTATTTTTTTACAGCAAAACTATGTAGGAATTATAAATATTGGAATGAAGCTTAAGGAGGTGATCGAACGAAGCTGTCAGTTTGTTTCTCGTGTTTCATTACACAAATATGGGAAGGTGCCAGAAATCAAACTGTCAGGTCATGTCAATGCCGTCTTCCCATATATTGAGTGTAAGTTCTGTTTCTTTTATTTATGGGCAAAATAATTTGATTATTTGACTCAGCTTGAGGGCAGGTTTATGTAATTATTATCAGAGATTTTTATAAGCACAGTAATAATTTATGTACTCAATTTTCCTAATACAGTTTAATCTCTTTGCTTCCTTATGTATCATGCAGCATAGTTGATAGGTCCTTGTTGCTTACTGCTTTTTGCTTATATATTTTTTCTATCATTTTAGTGCCGCTGGATTATATTTTGCCAGAGATTCTAAAGAATGCTGTGAGAGCAACAATTGAGAGTCATTCAGAATATGAATCTGGCCACTTGCCACCCATACATATCACCATTGCTTCAAATGAGAGAGACTTCATAATCAGGTAAATGAAACTTCAACAGTCTATAATATTTAGTCCCTATTTTTTTCACTTGTTAGATAAAATTTGTTACTTGAACAAATAGGAAGTACAGAAAATTGTTTTTTGTTGTTGCTGACAAATTTGCAGAAAAAGGGTACAAAAGGCCCTTATTTTGTAATCACTGTATTGTAAAAAATTTCCTCACAGAAAAACTTCTTAGTAACACTTTCCCCATTTCATCCAGGATTAGTGATAGGGGTGGAGGAATACCCCACCATCTTGTAGGTCGAGTTCTTGAATATAACTTCACAACTGCAAACAAGGAGAATATGTCTGATCCAGAGCAGCAAGAAGGTGTCTTCTCAAACATGATGGAGGCAGTTAATCCTAATCCTGCTGGTGGGCCCATGCACGGGTAAGTAAAGAAGAACTACAGAGTACATTACTGATAATTAGATTGTCTTTCTTTTCAGTTTCTCTTCATTCTTTCTTAGGTTAGGCAGTTAAAAACACTAGGATTCAGTGAAGATATATAAATTACATTATATAAGTTGAATTCATTTCTTATTTTGTTTATGATGGTACTTTCAGATTTGGGTTTGGCCTTCCCACTTCTAGAGCCTATGCAGAGTACATGGGAGGCAGCTTAGAGATCCAGGCCATGCAAGGTATTGGAACTGATGTGTATTTGCGGATGCAGCATATAAACAGTCAAGCTGGTTCCTTCAGGATATAAGTTAAAATTAACAGTGCATTACCTAGAAATGTGGAATGGCGAATTTGAAACAAGTGTGGGGGTAGGGAGAATAGAGTGATATTTCTAATGCAAGCATAATTAAAGATTAGAAAATTGAAATGTAAAAGAATGCAATAAAAATAGCTAAGAAACTTTAGTTCAAATCTAATAGCTAGACAAAAAAAGTATAAGGGATTCAGTTTTTGGTGAAATTAAACTAAGTAAGTTAACACGGGACGGGACCTTTTGGCAGAATTGAAGCCTAGGTGAACAGATTGTAGTTGAATTTTAACTTTTCATTTAGATTTGTTAAAATTCATGCCTTAAAATGGAAATAGTACCTCATTTATATCAGTATTTAGATAACAATGGCAAATCTCGTACATAAGTATTTATTTATGCATATGACCACATGCTTACCAGTATTTATAGTATGAATGCATCTTTTTGAAATACAACTAATGGATTTAATAAAGGATACCATAATTGTGATTTGAATGGAGAAAGTACTACTACCTTATCTCCTAGTATATGGTAGGTTTTTGGATAATTGGATGTTTATCAATATAACAGTATTGACTTGTTTATGGAATTTGAGCTAATGATAAATTATCATGGTTACTGAAACCTATATGTATTGATTAAATAACTTGTATGTTTATAGCATGTATGTAGCAAGTACTGAGTGCATTTTTATGTGTCTTCCAGATAGGATACAAGATATATTACCAACAGTTGGTAAGCAAAGTATAAAACAAATATGGAACAGATTTAGATCTTTGATAAATTTATATGATTATCTGTGATAGTTTGAACTTGAAAGGAAAGATAGTAAAAAATGTTTTAAGGAGTGGAAGTAAGAGACATCATGGAAAGTTTTCCTTGATTATAAATGCCTCAGAAATGAGAATTTACTATCTTATATTACAAGATACATGGTTAGCAACATTTAGCAGTAGACAATGATGTCAGCATAGCAAAACAGTTCTGGATAAAATTACTAAATAGTGCTTGAATAAGTTTGTACTAGTACTTGGGTTTAACAGTCCTTTTCTGTATCCTGGTTGACTATTTAATGTGCAACTCATTGCTATAGACAAAGCATTTTAAATGGAGAAGGAATCCCAACTTTCAATGTTTGAATGGTATACATATGTTAGTGGGTCAAAGGTATCATAAAGCTGATTTTTGTGTGTGTTAATCCCAAGGTTAGACTTCATATTATGTTGAATGAATTACAAATTCATGCTTTTGCAATGTAATTCCCAATAGAGTGTAATCTGATAAAATTAATGAAGAAATGTTAGGCAGAATGTAAACGCAGAAGTATCAAATGTTTTTTCTTTTTCTTCTTTTCCCTCCTATTTTTTCAGCTTGGTATATATGGATCCCTACTTTTTCCTTATGCCATTTGTGGGACCACAATCTTGAGCTTAAGTCATGAGACCTACTTTACCCTTACAGCAATATGCAAGTGAGGAAAGGATGGAATGTGTAGTTAACCAGATTCTCATAGTATATAAAGTATGCGTATTTATCAATTTATTATTACTTTATTATTACTATTTTGATTTTTTTTTGTTTATTCATTGATTATTATGATTTTTATTTTTTTATTATTATTATTTTTTAATATTTTACAGCTTATTTTGTCAGCCAAGTATTTTTTGTCTGGTTTAATATTTCTTTGTTTCTGGATAATAGATTTTTTATTACAGATTTTTTATTATGGAAGAAAAATTAAACATAATGAATAATATTAACATACATTATTTCAGCAGTATACTTAAAGATTATTCATAAATCATATAGTAAGAGATCTTTAAAGGAGTCTAACATTAAAACATGATTGTAAAAAGCATTAAATGTTTAACATGTAATAAGTCAGGCATTTGATATGTGACTTACGTTTAAATATCTACCATTCTTGTTTATGTAGTTTTAGGAGCTGAAGGGAAAACTGATAAGATATACTGTCTTTATTTATATTTGAACATTACCTCAAGAATATTGTTAAGGCTTGTATGGATAGAAAAATGCAGTTCTAGTCTAAAATTATTTGATAATCAAATACACTGTCTGGGAAGCAACTAGCTGCTATTAGTTATGAACCCCATGGTAGAAATTATTTTTTTTTTCTACAACTTATTTTACTCTCAATTTTACTCACACACACACACACACACACACACACACACACACACACACACACACACACACACACACACACACACA
>NW_027217985.1:5000-14416 GCF_042767895.1 Penaeus vannamei | reverse complement strand
TTTGTGTGTGTGTGTGCACGCGCGCGTGTGTGTGTCTATGTGTATGCGTCTATCTGCATGTGTATGTGTGTGTTTATGTGTATGTGTCTATCTGCATGTGTCTATCTGCATGTGTGAGTGTGTGTGTGTGTGTGTGTGTGTGTGTGTGTGTGTGTGTGTGTGTGTGTGTGTGTGTGTGTGTGTGTGTGTGTGTGTGTGTGTGTGTGCGCGCGCGCGTGTGTGTATGTGTCTATCTGCATGTGCGTGTGTGGGCGTTCGGGGAATTTACAGATGTGCGTGTTTGCAAGGAGAGACAAGCATATACATCTATACCCATGTCAGTTTTTGTATGTCTGTATCTGGTTAGACATGTGTACTTAACTGTATATATACACATGTAAAGCCTCTGTATATTCCCTTGGTTTATTTGCTTACTTACTTATGTGTATATAAATACGTGGATTTTTTTTTTTTTTATAATTTTACATCTTGACAGAGAGACATTCAAGCACACACACAGAGAAAGGAAAGAGAGGAATGGATAGATATGGAGAGTCAAAAAAGAGAGATAGAAAGATAGAGAGAGGGAGAGAGAGGGGGGAAGGCAGACAGATAGACAAAGATAGAGAGAGAGAGACACGCGCTTGTACAGAGAAAGAGAGAATTAAATAGATATAGAAAGTGAGAAAGAGAGAGGGAGAAAGAGATACAGAGAGAATGAGAGAAAGAGAGAGAAAAAAAGAGAGTATGTGCGTGTATGTGGGTGAAAGAGAGAGAGAGAGGGAGAGAGAGAGATAGAGAGAGGAGGGAGAGGGAGAGAGAGAGAGAGAGAGGAGGGAGAGTGAGAGAGCTAAAGAGAAATGATGATAACATTGGATTTTGACTCAATCGTTTGCAATATGTTATATATTTTATGCTGATTCTGGAATATCAATTAATATCCTTAATAATTATTACAATACGCGATGATAATAGTTAGAATGATGATAATGATAATGATGATGGTATTAATGGTGATAATAATAATAATGATAATAGTAATAATAATAATGTTAATAACAATGATAATCATAATAATAATAATAATGATCATAACAATAATGATAATAATAATAATAACAATAATAAAATTAACAACGAAATAGTAATAATTATAGTAATAATATTGATAGTGCTAAATAATACTGATAATAATAAAAATAATAATAACTATAACAATAATGGCAATAATAACAGTAATGATAATAATAACAGTAATAATAATGATCATAATAACAATTATAACAAGAATTATGATGATAATAAAAATAACAATGGAAATGATAATAATAATAATAGTAGAAGTAGTAGTAGTTATGATGATAAAATAATATCAGTAATGATAATAATAACAATAATATCAATAATAATAATATATATGATGTTGATAACAATAATAATAGCAGTAATTATGATAATGATGATGATAGCAATAATCATAACAATAATAATGATAATCACTATTATTATTGATATTATAACATTTATTGTTATTATTATTATTATGACAACATTAACAAAACAACAACAATAAAAATAATGTTGAAAAACAAATGAATGATGATAATGATAATGATCATAATGATGGTAATAATGATAACAATGGAAATAAAATGATGATAATAATAATAACAATAATAATAATAATAATAATAATAATAATAACAAAAAACATTTGCAATAAAGATAATGGCAATAATGATAGAAATAATAAAGATAATAACAATAACATCAATAATGATAATCGTTATAACAATAATAATAGTATCAATACTAATAATAGTAATAGTGATACTAATAACAATAATTATTAATAGTAATAATAATAATAATAATGATAATAATATACTAATGATAATAATAATGTTAATAATATCAATAAGGATAATAATACTGATGATTAAAATAATAACAATAATAGCAATAATAATAATAACAAAAATAATAATCATAATGACAATAGTAATTATAAATGATAAGATTACTACTAATAAAATAATAATAACACTAATAACTAATAACTAGTAACAACAGTAATAATAGTAATAATAGTTTTTTTCTTTGTTTAATTTCTTTATTTTTTCTTCTTTTTCCTTTTTTTTTCTCTTTTGTTTTATTCTCCATTCGCCTGTTTTCCTTTAAATTCCTCAGCCTTCTCTTCTCCGTTTTCCTTTCGTTATTTTCTTCTCCCTCTTATGCCTCCTTCCTCTCGTCAGCATCCTCTTCGTTCTCTTAACCCTTTTCCTCTTTATTCTAAATTCTGCTTATTTCTCTTACGTTATTCTATGCCTTCCTTCTTCCCTTCCTTCCTGCTCCTTCTTCCTTCCTCTTTCTCTTCCTCCTTTTCCTCTTTATTCCAAATTCTGCCCATTTCCTTTACATTATCCTTTCATTCCTTCTTCCCTTCCTTCCTTCCTCCTCCTCCTTCCCTTTCTCTTTCTCTTCATCCTTTTCCTCCTTATTCTAAAGTCTGTCCATTTCCTTTACATTATCCTTTCCCTCCTTCTTCCCTTCCTTCCTTCCTCTTTCTCTTCATCCTTTTCCTCCTCATTCTAAATTCTGCCCATTTCTTTTACATTATCCTTTCCCTTCCTCCTTCTTCCTGCTCCTCCTTCCTCCCTCCTCCTCCTCTTTCTCTTCATCCTTTTCCTCTTTATTCTAAATTCTGCCCATTTCTTTTACATTATCATTTCCCTCCTTCTTCCTGCTCCTCCCTCCTTCCTCCTCCTCCTCTTTCTCTTCATCCTTTTCCTCTTTATTCTAAATTCTCCCCATTTCTTTTACATTATCCTTTCCCTCCTTCTTCCTGCCCCTCCCTCCTTCCTCCTCCTCCTCTTTCTCTTCATTCTTTTCCTCTTTATTCTAAATTCTCCCCATTTCTTTTACATTATCCTTTCCCTTCTTCTTCCTGCTCCTCCCTCCTTCCTCCTCCTCCTCTTTCTCTTCATCCTTGTCCTCTTTATTCTAAATTCTCCCCATTTCTTTTACATTATCCTTTCCTTCCTTCTTGCTCCTCCCTCCTTCCCTTCCTCTTTCTCTTCATCCTTTTCCTCTTTATTCTAAATTCTGCCCATTTCTTTTACATTATCCTTTCCCTCCTTCTTCCTGCTCCTCCTTCCTCCCTCCTTCCTCCTCCTCCTCCTCCTTACCGGTCCTCCCCGCTTGACTTGAGGTCGACTTATTACCATGACACTTACAAATGTAATTGGGATTTACACGAGCATAAGTCTCGGTGGAGAATAAATAAAATAGCGTCTGGGAGGTTTACAGGGTGCCGACATAACTGTTCGTCCGCCTGGGCACGGGGGAGGAGAGGCCTAAGCTCTTGGGCACTTGGAGGAGCGATTTTGGCCCTTGTGTCGTCTCGAGAATAAGGTCCAAGGAGAGAGCCCCTTCGAAGACGCGGCGTGCGACGGGGTGAGCGCGTTCGGGAGACGGAGATGAAAACGCAAATTTCCATCGACTGTGACAGGGGTAGAGGGGCGCAAGCCTCGGGAGGTTCGAGTCGGCAGCTGATTTTCGAGAAGGGGCCTTAAAAACAACCCGCTCGAAGGGGCAAATCGGCTCGGCGGCTTCCTCGTGGCGGGTCGGGGTTTTGCTGCCCATTTACGCCCAGGCGCGAGCCAGTTTCTCGAGTGACAACAGGAAACCGTCTTTCTGAAGCGTCGCGGCAAATTGGGTTGGTCGACTTCAGTTACACAGCGCCATCATTCATCGGGAAGCAGGGATGCCAACCTTTCCGATGCTCAAGGAGGCGAAGGAAGGTTTAAGGAGGCGCGGAGGTGATACACGCAGAGAGGGGAAAAGTATATGTTTAAAAAAAAGACTTAAAAAAAGGGAAGAAGGAAAGGGAGAGAGAGAGAGAGAGAGAGAGAGTAGAGAGAGAGAGAGAGAGAGAGAGAGAGAGAGAGAGAGAGAGAGAGTGAGAGAGAGAGAGAGAGAGAAAAGAAAAAAAATGGAGGTGTTGGTAGGCAAGGGGATGAGAAGCGCATGTGTTTTCGTTGTTTATTTATACGAACGCTGAGCATCCGCCTTACGCGAACGATTACAGAAACGATTTGGAGGAGGAACTTTTTCCAAACAGGGAGAGAGAGAGAGAGAAAGAGAGGAGAGAGGGAGGGAGGGAGGGAGAGAGAGATAGCGAGAGAGAGAGAGAGAGAGAGAGAGAGAGAGAGAGACAGAGACAGAGAGAGAGAAAGAGACAGAGACAGAGACAGAAAGAGAGAGAGGGAGAGAGAGAGAGAGAGAGAGAGACAGAGAGTCTGTGTGCGTGCGTGTGTTAAGAGATAGATAAAGAAATATAAAGAGAAAGGGGGAGTGTTAGAGAGCTATATAAAAAGAGAGATGGAAAGAGAGATGGGTGTGAGAAAGCTAGATGAGAGAGATAGTGATGGAAAGATATATAGAGACAGAAAGAGAGAGATAGATAGAGAGAGAGAGAGAGACAGAGAGAAAGAAAGAGCAGACAGAGAGAGAGAGACAGAGATAGACCGAGAGAGAGAGAGAGAGAGAGAGAGAGAGAGAAGAGAGAGAGAGAGAGAGAGAGAGAGAGAGAGAGAGAGATGAGAGAGAGAGAGAGAGAGAGAGAGAGAGAGCGAGATAAAGACAGAAAGAGCAGTAGAGAGAGAGAGAAGGAGAGAGAGAGAGAGAGAGAGAAGAGAGAGAGAGAGAGAGAGAGAGATGATGAGAGAGAGAGAGAAGAGAGAGAGAGTGAGAGAGTGAGAGAGAGAGAGCGACAGAGACAGAAAGAGAGAAAGGAAGAGCGATAGAGAGCGAAAGATAGAAAGACAGAGAGACCGAGAGAGAGAGAGAAAGACAGAGAGAGAGACCGAGAGAGAGAGAGAGAGAGAGAGAGAGAGAGAGAGAGAGAGAGAGAGAGAGAGAGATAGACAGAGAGAGAAAGAACGATAGAGAGCGATAGAGAGAGAAAGAACGATAGAGAGAGAGAGAGAGAGCGATAGAGACAGAAAGAGGGAAAGAGAGACAGAAAGACCGAGAGAGAGAGAGAGAGAGAGAGAGAGAGAGAGAGAGAGAAAGATGAGTAATGGCAGATGTGAATGTAATATTTTGAGCGGCATGGGGCACGCTTAAAGGTTTGTAAACATCCCAAGTCTCAACTCATGTCTGGAGTGTGATCTAGGGGAGCGGGAAGGGGGGGGAGGAGGGGAAGGGGTTAAGTGGGGGTTTAGGAGGGAAGGGAAAGGGAGGGAGGGAGGGAGGGAAGGGAGGGGAGTGGAGAGGTAGGTAAGGGAAAGGTAAGAGGGAAGGTGAGTAGGGAGGGAGGAGAGGTAGGAAGGAAGGGAGAGGTAGGAGGGAGAGAGGGGAGGGGAGGGAGAGACAGGGGGGTTAGGGAGAGGGGGGGAGGGAGGGGGAGGTAGGAGGGAAGGGAGAGGGGAGGGACGGAGGGAAAAGTAGAGGAAAAAGTAAGGGAAGGGGGGGGGGAGGGAAAGGGGTAAAGAGGAGGTGTTAGGAGGGTAGGGAATGAGGGAAGTGAGAAGGAGGGAGGGAAGAGAGAGGAAGAGGGAAAAAGGACATGGGGAAGGGGGAAGGTAAAGGTGGAGGGGGGGGGGGGGGAAGGGGAACCTATACAACATATGATTCTAATGTAGATCTTTATATAATATATCATAACCTTGATGTATTAGAAAAGGTTGTATCAGTTGTTTTATCTATATTTCTATCTATATTCTAGTAACAATTATACTAGTGTGATAAAGTATGGATATGATATATGATAGGTCCGACATAGCTCAGTATCATGTACCATGGTGAGGTATACTATGATTTATATCATATGTATATCTTATGATAATTTTGATATCACTTATTTAGGATTATATACTGTTTCCTATAAAAAAAAAAAAGCTTTTTTTACACGGCGATATACACTCTCACATATAATACACATTTATAATACTATAGTGATTACTTATACAAACTATAATGTATATATTACTTATTATACATATCACTCTGCAAACAACACATACATATTATGGTTCTTACATTACTTATCATATATACTGTCCATACATCACTTATACATAATACGATGCATTTATTACTTATTATATATCACTTATACATATTATGGATCATACATTACTTATACATATTACGGATCATACATTACTTATACATATCATACATCACTTATACATATAACGTTGCATATATTACTTATTATACATCAGTTATACATATTATGGTTGATACATTACTTATACATATCATAGTTCATACATTACTTATACATATCATACATCACCTATTCATATAACGGTGCATATATTACTTATTATACATCACTTATACATATTATGGTTCATACATTACATATACATATCATACATCATTTATACATATAACGATACATTTATTACTTATTATACATATCACTGTGCATACATCACTTATACAAATTATGGTTAATACATTACTTATACATACCACTGTCCATACATCACTTATACACATAACGATTCATATATTACTTATACATATCACTGTGCATACCTCACTTATACAAATTATAGTTAATACATTACTTATACATACCACTGTGCATACATCACTTATACAAATTATAGTTAATACATTACTTATACATACCACTGCGCATACATCACTTATACAAATTATAGTTAATACACTACTTATACATACCACTGTCCATATATCACTTATACACATAACAATGAATATATTACTTATACACATCACTGTGCATACATCACTTATACAAATTATGGTTAATACATTACTTCTAACCGCTACCATGATACTCAGACCCCATGATGCATCCTTGTACATTACACTTAGAAATTTCTCCTATTCCATTACTTAGAATAGATTACCATGGCGTGTACATGTAAACACATAAGGAGTATGATATAAAGGTGATATTTGTTTTTGATTTATAGAAGGGTTAATGGGGATGGAGAGAAGTAGGATTTATTGGCAAGAGCAGATAAGAAGGTTGAAATACCAAAACAAAAAATAATATTTGGGGGGGGGGTGGACTTGGGTGTTTGTTTTTAAAGTATGTGTTTTTTTTATTTTTTATTGATTCTTTTTTTTTTTTTTTTTTTTTTTTTTTTTTTTTTTTTTTTTGCCTGTGTGCGTGAATTTTCAGCAGACACTTAGACAGACAAGCACAAAGCGACAAGCAAAAATGTACACTTACACACACCCGTCCACACACACACACACGCACACATATGCACACATATATCGTCTACACACCTAACCACCCATCTACCTACGCACACAAATACACTCACACACACACACGCACTCCCACAAACAACACACACACATGCCCACAAACAACACACACACACATACACACACACACACACACACAAACACACACACGCCCACAAACAACACACCCACCCACAAACAACACACACACACACACAAACAAAACACGCACACGCACGCACACCCACCCACAAACAACACACACACACAAACAAAACACACACGCACACGCACGCACACAGCTGGCGAACACATGCGAAGTAACGGATGGCTAAGATGCTACAATAAGCTCCGTCGTTTTTTTTTTTTTTTTTTTTTTTTTTTTTTTTTTTTTTTTTTTAACGGCGAAGTAATGTCTTTGTTATTACTAGTTCGAAGAGTCACACAATGACCCTGGGAGGAGGAGGAGGTAAGGGGGGGGTAGGGGAGGGGGGAGGGAGGAGGTGGGGGAGGAAGAGGGGAGGAGGTAGGGGGTGGGGGGAGGGAGGTAGAGGAGGAGGTGGGGACGGGAGGGAGGAGGTAGGGGGGGGGGAGGAAGAGGGGAGGAGAGGAGGAGGAGGTGGGGGGAGGGAGGGGGGGAACAGGAGGTAGGGGAGGGAAGGGGGAAGGGAGGTAGAGAGTAGATATGAGGAGATTGGAAGCGGAGGAAGGGAGGTAGGGAGAGGGAGGAGGAGGAGGAGAGAGGAGATGAGAGTAGAAGACAGATTAGTAGGTGGAAGAGGAAGGAGGAAGAGGAAGAAAAGAAGGAAGGGAGAAAAGGAAGGAGAAGGAGTAGGAGGAGGAGGAAGAACAAGAGGAATAGAGAAAAGGAACGAGAAGAAAAGTAGAATGAAGAGAAGAAAGGAATAGGAGAAGAAGAAGAAGAAGACAAAAGATCATCTATTCTACACATGTTCATTTATTTCCAACTTTCTCCAAGACAGATAAGAAGTCCTGAAAGGAAGCGGAAGAGAAGGAGAAAGAGAGGAGGGAGGAAGGAAGGGGGAAATAAAAGAGGAGGGAGGAAGGGAGGGGGAGGAATGGAAGAGGGGGAAAGGGAGGGAAGGAAGGGAAGGGAGGGGGGAAGGGGAGGGAAGGAGAGAGAGAGAGGGGGGAAAGGAGGGAGGGAGAAGGGAGGGAGAGAAAGAGTAATTGGGGTGTGAAATGTGTAAAGTAATGTATTACTTTGTTCAGATTTTGGGGGTATAAAAATGCCGACCATACACTTTATTGTTCGTATTTTCCGCCAAGGGTGAAATGAAGGGTGTTGATGTACGTTTTTGTGAAGAAAAACCTTTTTTTTTGTGGGGGGGGGGGGATTTCCATGACTAAAAATACACATGGAAGATAGATATACACATGAATGTTGACATACTTCCATGACTAAAAAAAACACAAGGAGAGATATACACATGAATGTTTACAGATTTCCATGACTAAAAATACACAAGGAAGATACATACATACATGAATATTGACAGATTTCCATGACTAAAAGTAGACAAGGAAGATACATACATACATGAATATTGACATATTTCCATGACTAAACATACACAAGGAAGATACATACATACATGAATATTGACAGACTTCCATGACTAAAAATACACAAGGAAGATACATACATACATGAATATTGACAGACTTCCATGACTAAAAATACACAAGGAAGATACATACATACATGAATATTGACATATTTCCATGACTAAACATACACAAGGAAGATACATACATACATGAATATTGACAGACTTCCATGACTAAAAATACACAAGGAAGATACATACATACATGAATATTGACAGACTTCCATGACTAAAAATACACAAGGAAGATAGATATACACATGAATATTGACAGACTTCCATGACTAAAAATACACAAGGAAGATACATACATACATGAATATTGACAGACTTCCATGACTAAAAATACACAAGGAAGATACATACATACATGAATATTGACAGACTTCCATGACTAAAAATACACAAGGAAGATACATACATACATGAATATTGACAGATTTCCATGACTAAACATACATAAGATACATACATACATGAATATTAACAGATTTCCATGACTAAACATACATAAGATACATACATACATGAATATTGACAGATTTCCATGACTAAAAACAG
>NW_027217982.1:0-14395 GCF_042767895.1 Penaeus vannamei | reverse complement strand
TATGTTGGTGTAGGGGTATGATGGTTTGAGGTATGTTGGGTGTGAGGTATGTTGGTGTGAGGTATGTTGGTGTGTGGTATGTTGGTGTGTGGTATGTTGGTGTGAGGTATGTTGGTGTGAGGTGCGTTGGTATGAGGTATGTTGGTGGGAGTTATGTTGGTGTGAGGTGGGTTGGTGTGAGGTATGTTGGTGGTAAAGGTATGTTGGTGTGAGGTATGTTGGTGTGAGGTATGTTGGTGTGAGGTATGTTGGTATGAGGTATGTTGGTGTGAGGTATGTTGGTGTGAGGTATGTTGGTGTGAGGTATGTTAGTGTGAGGTATGTTGGTGTGAGGTATGTTGGTGTGAGGTATGTTGGTGTGAGGTATGATGGTTTGAGGTATGTTGGTGTGAGGTATGTTGGTGTGAGGTATGTTGGTGTGAGGTATGTTGGTGTGACGTGCGTTGGTGTGAGGTATGTTGGTGTGAGGTATGTTGGTGTGAGGTATGTTGGTGTGAGGTATGTTGGTGTGAGGTGCGTTGGTGTGAGGTATGTTGGTGTGAGGTATGTTGGTGTGAGGTATGTTGGTGTGAGGTATGTTGGTGTGAGGTATGTTGGTGTGAGGTATGTTGGTGTGAGGTATGTTGGTGTGAGGTATGTTGGTATGAGGTATGTTGGTGTGAGGTATGTTGGTGTGAGGTATGTTGGTGTGAGGTATGTTGGTGTGAGGTATGTTGGTGTGAGGTATGTTGGTGTGAGGTATGTTGGTGTGAGGTGCGTTGGTGTGAGGTATGTTGGTGTGAGGTGCGTTGGTGTGAGGTATGTTGGTGTGAGGTATGTTGGTGTGAGGTGCGTTGGTGTGAGGTATGTTGGTGTGAGGTATGTTGGTGTGAGGTGCGTTGGTGTGAGGTATGTTGGTGTGAGGTATGTTGGTGTGAGGTATGTTGGTGTGAGGTATGTTGGTGTGAGGTATGTTGGTGTGAGGTATGTTGGTGTGAGGTTTGTTGGTTTAGGGGTATGGGGGGACAAGTAAAGAGGGGAAAATAGTGTTTGTTGTTATATCTTGTTATTTTTTTTTTCATTTTTTATGTTTTTTGTTTTATTCTGATATCTTCATTTTGTTGTTCTTCTTCGTTTTTTTTTTTTTTTTTTTTTTTTTTTTTTTTTACGGAATCGATCTGGCTATCTATCTATCGCTCTCTCTCTCTCTCTCTTTCTCTCCCTATATATCTATAACTGTCTATCTATCTGTATATCTGTTTTCTATCTAATCTACCAATCTAATCAAATCTAATCAAATCTATCTATCTAATATAATATAATGTATCTACCTACCTATGAAATATATCTAAGGAAATACACAAATAAACACATACTTTATATATGTATTAAAATCTTTATCTTTATATTGAATATAAACAACCTTCTGTATTCGTTTTCTGGATCCTTGAAAATCCTCGACTTAATTAATTTACTTGACCATGTGACCCAATCAATGTTTTTTTTCTATTTTTTTTCTTTTCTTCTCTTTTTTTCTTTTTTTTTTCCTTTTGTTAATCCTTGAACTTACTATATGCCAAAAAGTAACGTACAGTTATTTCATTTGCGTGTACTGTATTTTTCTAAGCTGTATTTCGTTCTCTCAGGGTACACAATAGGGTACACAGTCCTATTAGCTTCTATTAGGAAAATTGTCATGTTTGTTATTTATTTGTGTGTGTCTTTTTGTTGTTGTTAAATCTCCTGTATATTGTGGTGAGCAAAATACGGATAATATTTTAAAACCCTTTTTTAAAAATGATTTAATGTACTGAATCAATATGTGCATGATATTTTTTTGCGATCCATTTGTTACATTGTCTCCTTGCTATAAAGTAGATTGACATACTTATAAGTTGTTGTTTAATTCTAGAATCAATTTATAATTCTATACGCATATTGACTGCGTATTGTTACATAATTTGTTAATTTTCTATTTCATTCTATGTGAATGTTCATATTAGAGCACACGCATAAATAAAAAAAAGAAAAAATGAAAAAAATAACAATGATAAAAATGAAAAAAAAGAAATGAAAAAACAAAACAAAACAGACAAAAGCAATGACATTTTGCTTATCAAACCAATTCATAAAATCAAATGCACAAGTAACTTTTATTTCAAACGTTGCGTGTTTGTGTTCATCAATGCATTTACCATAAAATTCACTCAGTCAAGGTAAGTCTATCGTGGAATGCGATTTCTTGAATAGGTTTATGTAGAAATAAGGAACGAAGGAATGGGTAGTTAGAAAGGTAATTGAAGAATATTTTAATTTCTCTTTGTTTCAGCTACAACTTTTGACTTGTATGCAAATTGCCACGCGTGTTAAAAAGAGACGAGATATATTGGCTTTAGTTTAAAAAGAAGAAGAAGAAGAAGAAAAAAAAAAAGATGAAACGTCTTTAGGAATTAAGCAAATTAACCAATAGTTATGCAAAACATGATGCCACATCACACAAAAGGAAAAAAAAAGTAGGTATACACACACACAAGATAAACTGTTAATTATCAACATAAAACAATATCTATGCAACAATTTTGTGCACTTTAATCTTTTCGCTTATAACAACCACTGGTTTGTATGCACTTACCTAATTTCAAATGACAATGCTCACTGAAATATACCCCAACGACTGAACACTTTGTTACTGTTGTCGAAAAAAATACTTGACAATGGACTCGAAGTGTAATTAAGTTTAGCCCAGGGGTAACTTATTTAGAATTAAAACTGCCTTTCGTTTTTCATTTATCTATTTATTTACTCTTCTATTTTTACCGTTGCTTGTTCCCATTCCCTTCTTTTCTCTCTCTATCTATCGTTATGATTATTTTACTTATTTTTATGTTTATACGTCTCTATCTCGCTTCTCTTTCTCTAAGTAACTATGGCATATCTATCTAGAACCTGTCTGTAGTATCAAATCGGTTTTTCAGTCTGTCTATCTATCCGTTGATTCAACCATCTGTCGATCTATCGATGTATCTACCTATCTATCTATTCATAAATCCATCAGTCTCTCTCTCTTTCACCTCCTCCTCTCTCTATCCATCGCTTTATTAACATATCTATCTCTCCATTTCTCCATCCATCCTATGCACCTATCCCTCTATCTATCCCTTCCTTACTAATACATAAATGCAAGAGGTATAATATTTCTCAATCTCTCTCTCTCTGCCCCCTCCCCCCCTTCTCTCTCTCTCTGTCCCCCCCTCTCTCTCTCTCTCTCTCTGGCCCCCCCCTCTCTCTCTCTCTGCCCCCCCCTCTCTCTCTCCCTAACTTCGTCCCTCCACCCCCCTCTCTCTCTCTCTCTTTCTCTGCCCCCCCCCTCTCTCTCTTTCTCTGCCCCCCCCCCTCTCTCTCTCTCTCTCCCTAGCTCCCTCCCTCGTTCTCTCTCCCTCTCCATCGCCCCAGGAAACGCAGACACACAGCGAACGACCAATATCACGTCTCGCTACATATCACACGTTTTTACATCCTCAAATCTCTCACCTTTTAAAACGCTGGGGTAGGTTAGTGTTAACTGGATAAAAGAAAAAAAAAAAAGAAGAAAATAAATACTTCGCTTAAAAACACTACAGTTTCCCCATCAGCGAGTGACATTTCAGCTGATCTCATTTGACCCTTCCGATTATGGATCATTTAATATTTAAAAAAACAACAACGATGGTTTGAAAATTCATGTTGCAACAGGATTAAGGCATAATCCAGATCCTGAGGATTAAGCGGACTAATATCAGCTAAGTTGTTTCTCCGGTAAACATTTGCACGAAGCAGAGCAAAGCGATGCAATGTTTACCTCTTGCAGGCGAGAATCCGTTCCTTCTCCCCGTTGCAAGCATCAGGAACGGGGGAATGAGAAGCAAGTGCAATACAATGGTTCAAGGTGATAGATAATAGATAATGCCTGTTGGTAAGTGATAGATAATAGATAATGCCTGTTGGTAAGTGATAGATAATAGATAATGCCTGTTGGTAAGTGATAGATAATAGATAATGCCTGTTGGTAAGTGATAGATAATAGATAATGCCTGTTGGTAAGTGATAGATAATAGATAATGCCTGTTGGTAAGTGATAGATAATAGATAATGCCTGTTGGTAAGTGATAGATAATAGATAATGCCTGTTGGTAAGTGATAGATAATTTAGTCTAGGAAATGCCTGTTGGTGAGATTAGTATCATTGCTATTTTTTGATGATATGCATGTATCTATTTATACGTTATGGAAGCTTGGCGGCAATTCATAAAAATCATAAAATTCAATGCACGAGTAACTTTTATTTCAAGCGTTGCGTGTTTGTGTTCATCAATGTATTTATCATGAAATTCACTCAGTCAAGGTGAGTCTCTCGTGGAATGCGATTTCTTGAATAGCTTTATGTAGAAATAAGGAAGGAAGGAGTAGTTAGAAAGGTAATTGAAGAATATTTTAATTTCTCTTTGTTTCAGCTACAACTTTTGACTTGTATGCAAATTGCCACGCGTGTTAAAAAAGACGAGATATATTGGCTTTAGTTTAAAAAGAAAAAAAAAGAAAGAATGAAATTTCGCTGGAATTAAGCAAATTAACCAATAGTTACGCAAAACATGATACCACATAACACAAAAAGAAAAAAAAAGATAAACAGGTGTATGCACACACACACACAAGATATACTGTTGATTATCAGCATAAAAAAATAACTGCGCAACATTTTTGTGTGCTTTTTGGCGCTAATAGTCCCACTGGTTTGTATACCCTTAGCTAATTTCAAATGACAATGCTTACCAAAATATACCCCAACGACTGAACACTTTGTTACTGCTGTCGAAAAAAAAATACTTGACAATGGACTCGAAGTGTAATTAAGTTTAGCCCAGGGGTAACTTATTTAGAATTAAAACCGTCTTTCGTTTTTCATTTATCTATTTATTTACTCTTCTATTTTTACCGTTGCCTGTTCCCATTCCCTTCTTTTCTCTCTCTATCTATCGTTATGATTATTTTACTTATTTTTATGTTTATACGTCTCTATCTCGCTTCTCTTTCTCTATGTTACTATGGCACATCTATCTGTGTTTAGAACCTGTCTGCATTATCAAATCGGTTTTTCAGTCTATCTATCTGTTGATTCAACCCTCTGTCGATCTATCGATCTTTCTATCTATCTATTCATAAATCCATCACTCTCTCTCTCTCTTTCACCTCCCCCCTCTCTCTATCCATCGCTTTATTAACATATCTATCTCTCCATTTCTCCATCCATCCTGTGCACCTATCCCTGTATCTATCCCTTCCTTACTAACACATAAATGCAAGAAGTATAATATTTCTCTCTCTCTCTCTTTCTCTGCCCCATCCCCCCCCCCCTCTCTCTCTCTCTCTGCCCCACATCTCTCTTTCTCCCTCTCTCTGCCCCCCCTCTCTCTCCCTAACTTCGTCCCTCCAACCTCCCCCCTCTCCTCTCTCCCTAGCTCCCTCCCTCTTTCTCTCTCCCTCTCCATCGCCCCATGAAACGCAGACACACAACGAACGACCAATATCACGTCTCGCTACATATCACACGTTTTTACGTCCTCAAATCTCTCACCTTTTAAAACGCTGGGGTAGGTTAGTGTTAACTGGCTAAAAGAAAAAAAAAATAAATAAAATAAAAACTTCGCTTATAAAACGCTACAGTTTCCCCATCAGCGAGTGACATTTCAGCTGATCTCATTTGACCCTTCCAATTATGGATCATTTAATATTAAAAAAAAACAAAAAAACAAAAAAACAATGGTTTGAAAATTCATGTTGCAACAGGATTAAGGCATAATCCAGATCCTGAGGATTAAGCGGACTAATATCAGCTAAGTTGTTTCTCCGGTAAACATTTGCACGAAGCAGAGCAAAGCGATGCAATGTTTACCTCTTGCAGGCGAGAATCCGTTCCTTCTCCCCGTTGCAAGCATCAGGAACGGGGGAATGAGAAGCAAATGCAAAACAATGGTGCAAGGTGATAGATAATAGATAATGTCTGTTGGTAAGTGATAGATAATTTAGTCTAGGAAATGCCTGTTGGTGAGATTAGTATCATTGCTATTTTTTTGATGATATGCATGTATCTATGTGTACGTTATGGAAGCTTGGCGGCAATTCATAAAAATCATAGAATTCAATGCACGAGTAACTTTTATTTCAAGCGTTGCGTGTTTGTGTTCATCAATGTATTTATCATGAAATTCACTCAGTCAAGGTGAGTCTCTCGTGGAATGCGATTTCCTGAATAGCTTTATATAGAAATAAGGAAGGAATGACTGGTTAGAAAGGTAATTGAAGAATATTTTAATTTCTCTTTGTTTCAGCTACAATTTTTGACGTATGCAAATTGCCAAGCGTGTTAAAACAGACGAGATATATTGGCTTTAGCTTAAAAAGAAAAAAATAGAAAGAATGTAATATCTTTAGGAATAAAGTAAATTAACCAATAGTTATGCAAAACATGATGCCACATAACACAATAGGAAAAAAAAATTAAGTAGGTATACACACACACACACAAGATAAACTGTTGATTATCAGCATAAAAAAATATCTGCGCAACTTTTTTGTGCACTTTTTCCTTTTCGCTTATAACAACCACTGGTTTGTATGCCCTTACCTAATTTCAAATGACAATGCTCACTAAAATATACCCCAACGACTGAACACTTTGTTACTGTTGTCGAAAAAAATACTTGACAATGGACTCGAAGTGTAATTAAGTTTAGCCCAGGGGTAACTTATTTAGAATTAAAACCGTCTTTCGTTTTTCATTTAGCTATTTATTTACTTACCTATTTTTACCGTTGCCTGTTCCCATTCCCTTCTTTTCTCTCTCAATCTATCGTTATGATTATTTTACTTATTTTTATGTTTATACGTCTCTATCTCGCTTCTCTTTCTCTATGTTACTATGGCACATCTATATGTGTTTAGAACCTGTCTGTATTATCAAATCGGTTTTTCAGTCTGTCTATCTGTTGATTCAACCATCTGTCGATCTATCGATCTATCTACCTATCTATCTATTCATAAATCCATCACTCTCTCTCTCTTTCACCTCCCCTTTCTCTCTATCCACCGCTTTATTTACATATCTATCTCTCCGTTTCTCCATCCATCCTATGCAGCTATCCCTGTATCTATCCCTTCCTTACTGACACATAAATGCAAGAGGTATAATGTTTCTCTCTCTCTCTCTCTGTCTCTGTCTCTCTGCCCCCCCCCCTCTCTCTCTTTCTCTCTGCCCCCCCCTCTCTCTCCCTACCTTCGTCTCTCCAACCCCCCCCCTCTCTCTCTCTCTCCCTAGCTCCCTCCCTCGTTCTCTCTCCCTCTCCATCGCCCCAGGAAACGCAGACACACAACGAACGACCAATATCACGTCTCGCTACATATCACACGTTTTTACAACCTCAAATCTCTCACCTTTTAAAACGTAGGGTAGGTTAGTGTTAACTGGCTAAAAAAAAGAAAAAAAGAAAATAAATACTTCGCTTATAAAACGCTACAGTTTCCCCATCAGCGAGTGACATTTCAGCTGATCTCATTTGACCCTTCCAATTATGGATCATTTAATATTAAAAAAACAAACAAACAAAAAAACGATGGGTTGAAAATTCATGTTGCAATAGCATTAAGGCATAATCCAGATCCTGAGGATTAAGCGGACTAATATCAGCTAAGTTGTTTCTCCGGTAAACATTTGCACGAAGCAGAGCAAAGCGATGCAATGTTTACCTTTGCAGGCGAGAATCCGTTCCTTCTCCCCGTTGCAAGCATCAGGAACGGGGGAATGAGAAGCAAGTGCAATACAATGGTTCAAGGTGATTGATAATAGATAATGCCTGTTGGTAAGTGATAGATAATAGATAATGCCTGTTGGTAAGTGATAGATAATAGATAATGCCTGTTGGTAAGTGATAGATAATAGATAATGCCTGTTGGTAAGTGATAGATAATAGATAATGCCTGCTGGTAAGTGATAGATAATAGATAATGCCTGCTGGTAAGTGATAGATAATAGATAATGCCTGTTGGTAAGTGATAGATAATAGATAATGCCTGCTGGTAAGTGATAGATAATAGATAATGCCTGCTGGTAAGTGATAGATAATAGATAATGCCTGTTGGTAAGTGATAGATAATAGATAATGTCTGCTGTTAAGTGATAGATAATAGATAATGTCTGCTGGTAAGTGATAGATAATAGATAATGCCTGTTGGTAAGTGATAGATACTAGATAATGTCTGCTGGTAAGTGATAGATAATAGATAATGCCTGTTGGTAAGTGATAGATAATAGATAATGCTTGTTGGTAAGTGATAGATAATAGATAATGCCTGTTGGTAATTGATAGATAATAGATAATGCCTGTTGGTAAGGGATAGATAATTTAGTCTACGAAAGGCCTGTTGGTGAGATTAGTAGCATTGCTATTTTTTGATGATATGCATGTATCTATTTATACGTTATGGAAGCTTGGCGGCAATTCATAAAAATCATAAAATTCAATGCACGAGTAACTTTTATTTCAAGCGTTGCGTGTTTGTGTTCATCAATGTATTTATCATGAAATTCACTCAGTCAAGGTGAGTCTCGTGGAATGCGATTTCTTGAATAGCTTTATGTTGAAATAAGGAAGGAAAGAGTAGTTAGAAAGGTAATAGAAGAATATTTTAATTTCTCTTTGTTTCAGCTAAAATTTTTGACTTGTATGCAAATTGCCGCGCGTGTTAAAAAGAGACGAGATATATTGGCTTTAGTTTAAAAAGAAAAAAAAAAAGAAAGAATGAAATGTCTTTAGGAATTAAGCAAATTAACCAATAGTTATGCAAAACATGATGCCACATAACACAAAAGGAAAAAAAAAGAAGATAAATAGGTGTACACGCACAAGCACACACACAAGATAAACTGTTGATTATCAGCATAAAAAAATATCTATGCAACAATTTTGTGCACTTCTTTCTTTTCGCTAATAACAACCATTGGTTTGTATGCCCTTAGCTAATTTCAAATGACAATGCTCACTAAAATATACCCCAACGACTGAACACTTTGTTACTGTTGTCGAAAAAAATACTTGACAATGGACTCGAAGTGTAATTAAGTTTAGCCCAGGGGTAACTTATTTAGAATTAAAACCGTCTTTCGTTTTTCATTTATCTATTTATTTACTTACCTATTTTGACCGTTGCCTCTTCCCATTCCCTTCTTTTCTCTCCCTATCTATCGTTATGATTATTTTACTTATCTTTATGTTTATACGTCTCTATCTTGCTTCTCTTTCTCTGTTACTATGGCACATCTATTTAGAACCTGTCTGTAGTATCAAATCGGTTTTTCAGTCTATCTATATGTTGATTCAACCATTTTTCGATCTATCGATCTATCTACCTATCTATCTATTCATAAATCCATCACTCTCTCTCTCTTTCACCTCCCTCTCTCTCTATCCATCGCTTTATTAACATATTTATCTCTCCATTTCTCCATCCATCCTATGCACCTATCACTGTATCTATCCCTTCCTTACTAACACATAAATGCAAGAGGTATAATGTTTCTGTCTGTCTGTCTGTCTCTCTCTCTCTCTCTCTCTGCCCCCCCCCTCTCTCTCTCCCTGCCCCCCCTCTCTCTCTCTCTCTGCCCCCCCCTCTCTCTCTCTGCCCCCCCCCTCTCTCTCTCTCTCTGCCCCCCCCACCCTCTCTCTCTAACTTCGTCCCTCCACCCCCCCTCTTTCTCTCTTTCTCTGCCCCCCCCCTCTCTCTCTCTCTTTCTCTGCCCCTCCCCTCTCTCTCTCTCCCTAGCTCCCTCCCTCTTTCTCTCTCCCTCTCCATCGCCCCAGGAAACGCAGACACACAACGAACGACCAATATCACGTCTCGCTACATATCACACGTTTTTACATCCTCAAATCTCTCACCTTTTCAAACGCTGGGGTAGGTTAGTGTTAACTGGCTAAAAGAAAAAAAAAAAAAATAAATAAATACTTCGCTTAAAAACACTACAATTTCCCCATCAGCAAGTGACATTTCAGCTGATCTCATTTGACCCTTCCAATTATGGATCATTTAATAATAATAATAATAATAATAAAAAAACAATGGTTTGAAAATTCATGTTGCAATAGGATTAAGGCATAATCCAGATCCTGAGGATTAAGCGGACTAATATCAGCTAAGTTGTTTCTCCGGTAAACATTTGCACGAAGCAGAGCAAAGCGATGCAATGTTTACCTCTTGCAGGCGAGAATCCGTTCCTTCTCCCCGTTGCAAGCATCGTGAACGGGGGAATGAGAAGCAAGTGCAATACAATGGTTCAAGGTGATAGATAATAGATAATGCCTGTTGGTAAGTGATAGATAATAGATAATGCCTGTTGGTAAGTGATAGATAATAGATAATGCCTGTTGGTAAGTGATAGATAATAGATAATGCCTGTTGGTAAGTGATAGATAATAGATAATGCCTGTTGGTAAGTGATAGATAATAGATAATGCCTGCTGGTAAGTGATAGATAATAGATAATGCCTGTTGGTAAGTGATAATAATAGATAATGCTTGTTGGTAAGTGATAGATATTAGATAATGCCTGTTGGTAAGTGATAGATAATAGATAATGCCTGTTGGTAAGTGATAGATAATAGATAATGCCTGTTGGTAAGTGATAGATAATAGATAATGCCTGTTGGTAAGTGATAGATAATATATAATGCCTGTTGGTAAGTGATAGATAATAGATACTGCCTGCTGGTAAGTGATAGATAATAGATAATGCCTGTTGGTAAGTGATAGATAATAGATAATGCCTGTTGATAAGTGATAGATAATAGATAATGCCTGTTGGTAAGTGATAGATAATTTAGTCTAGGAAATGCCTGTTGGTGAGATTAGTATCATTGTTATTTTTTGATGATATGCATGTATCTATTTGTACGTTATGGAAGCTTGGCGGCAATTCATAAAAATCATAAAATTCAATGCACGAGTAACTTTTATTTCAAGCGTTGCGTGTTTGTGTTCATCAATGTATTTATCATGAAATTCACTCAGTCAAGGTGAGTCTCTCGTGGAATGCGATTTCTTGAATAGGTTTATGTAGAAATAAGGAAGGAAGGAGTAGTTAGAAAGGTAATAGAAGAATATTTTAATTTCTCTTTGTTTCAGCTACAACTTTTGACTTGTATGCAAATTGCCACGCGTGTTAGAAAAAAGACGAGATATATTGGCTTTAGCTTAAAAAGAAAAATAGAAAGAATGAAATTTCTTTAGGAATTAAGCAAATTAACCAATAGTTATGCAAAACATGATGCCACATAACACAAAAGAAAAAAAATTAAGTAGGTATACAGACACACACTCACAAGATAAACTGTTGATTATCAGCATAAAACTATGCAACATTTTTGTGCACTTTTTCCTTTTCGCTAATAACTACCACTGGTTTGTATACCTTTAGCTAATTTCAAATGACAATGCTCACTAATATATACCCCAACGACTGAACACTTTGTTACTGTTGTCGAAAAAAATACTTGACAATGGACTCGAAGTGTAATTAAGTTTAGCCCAGGGGTAACTTATTTAGAATTAAAACCGTCTTTCGTTTTTCATTTATCTATTTATTTACTTACCTATTTTTACCGTTGCCTGTTCCCATTCCCTTCTTTTCTCTCTCTATCTATCGTTATGATTATTTTACTTATTTTTATGTTTATACGTCTCTATCTCGCTTCTCTTTCTCTATGTAACTATGGCATATCTATCTAGAACCTGTCTGTAGTATCAAATCGGTTTTTCAGTCTATCTATCTATCTGTTGATTCAACCATCTGTCGATCTATCGATCTTTCTATCTATCTATCTATTCATAAATCCATCACTCTCTCTCTCTTTCACCTCCCCCCTCTCTCTATCCATCGCTTTATTAACATATCTATCTCTCCATTTCTCCATCCATCCTATGCACCTATCCCTGTATCTATCCCTTCCTTACTAACACATAAATGCAAGAGGTATAATGTTTCTCTCTCTCTCTCTGCCCCCCCCCTCTCTCTCTCTTTCTCTGCCCCCCTCTCTCTCTCTCTCTCTCGGCCCTCCCGTCTCTCTCCCTAGCTCCCTCCCTCTTTCTCTCTCCCTTCTCTCTCTCTCTATCCCTAGCTCCCTCCCTCTTTCTCTCTCCCTCTCCATCGCCCCAGGAAATGCAGACACACAACGGACGACCAATATCACGTCTCGCTACATATCACGTTTTTACATCCTCAAATCTCTCACCTTTTAAAACGCTGGGGTAGGTTAGTGTTAACTGGCTAAACGAAAAAAAAAGAAAAGAAAAACTTCGCTTATAAAACGCTACAGTTTCCCCATCAGCAAGTGACATTTCAGCTGATCTCATTTGACCCTTCCGATTATGGATCATTTAATATTAAAAAACAAACAAACAATGGTTTGAAAATTCATGTTGCAATAGGATTAAGGCATAATCCAGATCCTGAGGATTAAGCGGACTAATATCAGCTAAGTTGTTTCTCCGGTAAACATTTGCACGAAGCAGAGCAAAGCGATGCAATGTTTACCTCTTGCAGGCGAGAATCCGTTCCTTCTCCCCGTTGCAAGCATCAGGAACGGGGGAATGAGAAGCAAATGCAATACAATGGTTCAAGGTGATAGATAATAGATAATGCCTGTTGGTAAGTGATAGATAATAGATAATGCCTGTTGGTAAGTGATAGATAATTTAGTCTAGGAAATGCCTGTTGGTGAGATTAGTATCATTGCTATTTTTTGATGATATGCATGTATCTATTTGTACGTTATGGAAGCTTGGCGGCAATTCATAAAAATCATAAAATTCAATGCACGAGTAACTTTTATTTCAAGCGTTGCGTGTTTGTGTTCATCAATGTATTTATCATGAAATTCACTCAGTCAAGGTGAGTCTCTCGTGGAATGCGATTTCTTGAATAGCTTTATGTTGAAATAAGGAAGGAAAGAGTAGTTAGAAAGGTAATTGAAGAATATTTTAATTTCTCTTTGTTTCAACTACATTTTTTTGACTTGTATGCAAATTGCCACGCGTGTTAAAAAAAGACGAGATATATTGGCTTTAGCTTAAAAAGAAAAATAAAAAGACTGAAATTTCGTTAGGAATTAAGCAAATTAACCAATAGTCATGCAAAACATGATGCCACATAAAAAAAAAAAAAAGATAAATAGGTGTACACGCACAAGCACACACAAGATAAACTATTGGTTATCAGCACACTTTGTTACTGTTGTCGAAAAAAATACTTGACAATGGACTCGAAGTGTAATTAAGTTTAGCCCAGGGGTAACTTATTTAGAATTAAAACCGTCTTTCGTTTTTCATTTATCTATTTATTTACTTATCTATTTTTACCGTTGCCTGTTCCCATTCCCTTCTTTTCTCTCTCAATCTATCGTTATGATTATTTTACTTATCTTTATGTTTATACGTCTCTATCTCGCTTCTCTTTCTCTAAGTAACTATGGCATATCTATCTAGAACCTGTCTGTATTATCAAATCGGTTTTTCAGTCTATCTATCTATCTGTTGATTCAACTATCTGTCGATCTATCGATCTTTCTATCTATCTATCTATTCATAAATCCATCACTCTCTCTCTCTTTCACCTCCCCCCTCTCTCTATCCATCGCTTTATTAACATATCTATCTATCCATTTCTCCATCCATCCTATTTACCTATCCCTGTATCTATCCCTTCCTTACTAACACAGAAATGCAAGAGGTATAATGTTTCTCTCTCTCTCTCTCTCTCTCTCTCTCTTTCTCTCTCCCTCTCCATCGCCCCAGGAAACGCAGACACACAACGGACGACCAATATCACGTCTCGCTACATATCACACGTTTTTACATCCTCAAATCTCTCACCTTTTCAAACGCTGGGGTAGGTTAGTGTTAACTGGCTAAAAGAAAAAAAAAAAAAAAAATAAATAAATACTTCGCTTATAAAACGCTACAGTTTCCCCATCAGCGAGTGACATTTCAGCTGATCTCATTTGACCCTTCATTTAATATTAAAAAACAAACAAACAAAAAAACGAAGGTTTGAAAATTCATGTTGCAATAGGATTAAGGCATAATCCAGATCCTGAGGATTAAGCGGACTAATATCAGCTAAGTTGTTTCTCCGGTAAACATTTGCACGAAGCAGAGCAAAGCGATGCAATGTTTACCTCTTGCAGGCGAGAATCCGTTCCTTCTCCCCGTTGCAAGCATCAGGAACGGGGGAATGAGAAGCAAGTGCAATACAATGGTGCAAGGTGATAGATAATAGATAATGCCTGTTGGTCAATGACAGATAATAGATAATGCCTGTTGGTAAGTGATA
>NW_027217981.1:10000-14395 GCF_042767895.1 Penaeus vannamei | reverse complement strand
TGAACGAGGAAAGAGAAAGAGAGATTGAAAAGAGAGACAGAGAGGAAGAAAGAGAATGCTAGAATAAAAGTGAGAAAAAAAATCGAAGGAGGGAGTGAAAAGAGAGACAGAGAGGAAAAAAGAGAATTCGAGAATAAAAGAGAGAAAAAAAATCGAAAGAGAGACTGAAAATAGAGAGAAAAAAAATCGAAAGAGAAACTGAAAGGAGGGACAAAAAAGAAAAAAAAATCGAAAGAGAAAGAGAAGAGAGAACATTGTCAGCAACCGCCAGGGACCGAAGACGCCCCCCTCCTCCCCCCGCCCCGCCCCAGACCCCAGCAGCTGCATCGGTCCCTCCCCCTTCTGCACAGGCCGGACCGGCGGCGAACGAGGAATCTAGGGTACTCAGACCCGCGCCCGAATGCCTCCGCGACGCCCATGCTGGGGGTGGGCGGGGGTTGGGGGTTGTGTGGGGGGGGGGTTATGACTTAGCAAACAGCTGATTCTCTCGTAGGCGCTTTGAGGGGGAAATTTCGTGCGACACAAGGAATGGTCGGGAATAACGTAGAAATATCCCCCCTTCGATACTTTTTATAGGTCCTTTTACATCTTTTTTTTTTGTTGGGGGGGGGGTGAGGGGAGGGAGGCGAAGTTCCCGTAATTGGAAGAGAAAAGTGGAGAGGGAGGCAGGGTTATTGATAAAGAAGGGGTAAAGGAAAGACCGGCATTGAAAGGGAGATAGATACGTATAGGTAGATAAGAGAGAGAGAGAGAGAGGAAGGGGGGAGGAGTTTTATGAGTTAGCAAACAGCTGGTTCTCTCGAAGGCGTTTTGAGGGGGGAAATTCGAGGGGAAAATCCGTGGCTTGGAGGGGTAAGGTTGCTCTCTAACTCCCCCCCCCCACCACCACCTCACCCCTACCTCCCCTCTCTTTGTAAGTCTCTCTGAATGTCTTGCGATTTTTTTTTTTTTTTTCATTTGCTTTAGATTTTTTTTTTTAGTTGCTTTAGTACGCTAAGCAAAGAGATAAGGCGTTCGAAAGCGTCCATTGAGGAAGAGTTCGGCATTTTCCCAATACGCTTCCAGGGCGCTTGACAAGAGGGTTTCGGAAACTCTACGGGGACTTTGCGCCACGTCGTAGGTGAGAGGACAAAGGTTCCTTTCAGATCTTCAGTAGTCTCAGATGAACGGAATGAAGTTTTGGAGTTTAGGAGTTCTTACAGTAGAACCGGATCACATTTCTAGCATTCATATGTGCGTGTGTTTATATGTACATATATATGTATGTATATGTATATATATTTATTTATATATGTATTTTTTTTTTTTCATTTCTAAACCCAGGATAGGACAGCCGCCAAGTGCTTAGGCCTAGCGAGGATGGGGGGAGGGGAAGGGGGATGGGGGGAGGGGAAGGAGGAGGGGAGGGGGTGTAGCGAACCGTGGACGCTGGCAGATAGTTTCTAAATTATGCGTAATATCTATATATAACTCGTGATGTCATGTACTATACATCCTCGTCAGTCTTGCTTAAATACCTTCCTTACCCCTTCCTCCCCCTCATTCTCTTTTCCCTCCCCTCTCCTGTCTCCCTCTCTCTTCCTCATTCGTTCCTCCCCTCCCCCTCTCCCCCCATTCTCTTCCCCCTTCTTTCTTCTTTTCTCCCTTATTCCTTCCTTCTCTCTCTCTCCTTCTCTTCTTCATTCCCTCCATTTTCTCTCCTTCCCTTCCCTATCCCTCTTTCCTTTCCTCCCTCCCTCCCTCACACCCTCTCCTTTCCCACCTCTCCTCTCCCTTCTTCCTTCCTTTCCTCCCTCTCTCCCTCCCTCCCTCACCTCTCCTTTCCCACCTCTCCTCTCCCTTCTTCCTTCCCTTTCCTCCCTCTCTCCCTCCCTCCCTCCCTCCCTTCCTCCCTCCCTCTCTCTCTCTCTCTCTCTCTCTTTCCTTTCCTACCTTCCCTCCCTTCCTTTCCTTTTCTCTCCCTCCTCACCCCTCTCCCCCCTTCCCATTCCCTCCTTCCTCCCCTCCCCCCTTCCCCCTTTCCCTCCCTCCCCTTCCCTCCTTTCCTTTTCCCCCTTCCCCCTTCCCTCCCTTCCCATTGTCCCCCTTCCCTCCCTTCCCTTCCCCCATCCCTCCTTTCCTCCCCTTCCCCTCTTTCCTATTCCCCTCCCCCTCCCTCCTTCCCATCCCCTCCCCCTCCCCTCCTTCCCATCCCCCCTTCCTCTCCCCCTCCCAATTCCTTCCGTCCCCAGTCCCCTTCCCCCCCTTCCCCTCTTTCCCAGTCCCCCTTCCCCTCCTTCCCAGTCCCCCCTCCCCCCTTCCCTCCTTTCCCCTCTTCCCTCCTTCCCATTCCCCCTTCCCCCTTCCTCTCCCCCTTCCCTCCTTCCCAGTCCCCCCTTTCCCCTTCCCCCTTCCTCTCTCCCTCCCCCGCCACGGAAATTCCCCCTTCCTCCTTTCCCTCCCCTCCCCCTACCTTCCCTTCCTTCCCATTCCCCCCTACCTTCCTTCCCAGTCCCCCCTTCCCCCCTTCCCCCTATCCCTCCCCCTCCCCCGCCACGGTCCCTCCTTCCCATTACCCCCCTTGCCGCCCTTCCTCCCCCCCCCTCCCCCGCCACGGAAATTCCCTACGGCCCAGCCATAAACTCCGCGATTCGACACGAAATTCCTCCTGCGACACAAGGAACGGTCAGGAATAACGCATAAATATCGCTCTGGATACGTCGCCGAGGTCCTTTTGCAATTTTTTTTTTTTTAGGGGGGGGGAGGGGGAGGAGGGTCTTTTGGGGGGTGAGGAGGGGGTTTTTCGTCTTTTTATTTGTTTGTTTGTTTGTTTGTTGTGGTTATTTGTTACTGGTGTTTGTTTGTTTGTTTATTTGTTTCGTATTTTTTGGTGTTGTTATCGTTTTTTGTTTTTTTGTTGTTTGATCTCGTTATTATTTTTTGTGTTTGCATGTTCTTTTTTCTTTCTTTTTTGTTTTTTGTTGTTTGCTTTCGTTTTTGTCGTTTCAATTTTGATGTTTGTTCTCGCTTTTGTAATTATTTTTCTTTTGGTTTGGTGTCGTTTTGTTGTTTGTTTTCGTTTTGGTGTCGGCTTTGTTATTTGTTTTCGTTTTTCTTGTCGCCGTCGCCCATAACCGGAAGGGAGATGCGGTAAAGGAGGCTGGGTCATTGATATAGAATCGGAAATGGGAGTAACCGAAAGGAAGAGGGAGATAGATATATAGGTTGATAGATAGAGAGGGAGAGAGTGGAGGGAGGGAGGGAGGGAGGGTATGATCGAAGGGGGGAGGGAAGGGGAGGAAAGAGGGAGGATGTGATAGAAGGAGAGAGGGAGGGAGGGAAGGAGAGAGAGAGGAAGGGTGAAAAAGAGAAGTAGGGAGGGAAGGAAGGAGGGTGGGGGAGGGTGAAAAGGTTAAGTTGGGAGAGAGAAAGAGACATAGAGAGACACAGAGAGAAAAAATGAGATGGTAAGGCAAACAGAAATAAAAAGGCAGAGAAGTCATTAGAAAAGAAAAAGAAAGAGAAAGAAAAAAGGAAAAGGAAAGAAAAAAGAAAGACAGAAGAGAAAAGAAAAAGAAAACAAAAGAACAGGGAAGACACAGAGAGTCCCCAAGCAGACAGCCAAGAGACAGGAGGGGGGGGGGGACCTTGGGGTGGGAGGGGCGATCTCCACCCCGTTTGCAACAGGAACGGAAGTGTTGACATTCCGAGCGTCTGCGTCCAGTCTTGCAATTGCAGCTGCGGCGAGACTCGAATATTTTCGAGGGCGGCCGCAACTCGTCGTTCAGGGATTAATCGTGGGCTTTGTGGGCGTCCTTTTGTTTGGGCTGAAGGGGTGAAGGGAGGGTGGGCGGGGGTTGGCTGTGGGCGCGTTTTGATGATGTGGAAACGTGAGGATTTGTTTATTTATTCATTCATTTTTATTTATTTATTATTATTTTTTGTTTGTTTTTCATTATTTTTATGTCTTGATGTTGACATTCACAGTTGTTATTGTTGAAATGAGTGTTATTGGTGTCTGGTGATTATTGTTGTTCATGTCTAATCCTTTTTCTTGTATTTGCAGGTACGAGGATGCCTGCCTGGCCGCGACTGGCTGCAAGTCGTCAGGATTAAGGTAGAAGACACTATGAACAGCATAGCGTTTGAGTGCGAGTGGGGCGTGTCGGCGCGTGGTCTGCAAATACGGGGAAATATTCTGATAATTATGGAATAGTTTTGATTATGGGGATTGAAGAATTTAAAGTTGTCATGACACACCCGTGCGCGAGTGCACACATGCGTGAGCGCGCGCACACGGACACGCAAACACACACGCACACACACACACACACACACACACACACACACACACACACACACACACACACACACACACACACACACACACACACACACACACACACACACACACAC
>NW_027217981.1:0-2500 GCF_042767895.1 Penaeus vannamei | reverse complement strand
CCTCTTCCCCCATCTTACCACACCCTCACCCCTCCTTCCCCTCCCCTCCTCTCATCCCCTTTTCCCCTCATTCCCCTCGCCTCTTCCCCCCTTCATCCACCCGCCTCCTCATCCCCTCCCCCCCTTCTTCCCCATTCCCCTCCCCTCTCCTCCGCTTCATTCACCTCCTTCCTCATCTTCCCCACCTCCCCTCCACCTCTCCTCCCCCCTTTCGCTCCCCCTCCCCCTCCCCTCTTCCTCCTTCCCCTCCCCTCCCCCTTCCCCTTCTACCTCCACCCTCCAAAGGGAGGGAGGGAGGGAATGAAAGGAGAAAGGGAGGGAAGGAAAGGAGGGAGGGAAGGAAAGGAGGGAGGGAGGGAAGGAAAGGAGGGAGGGAGGGAAGGAAAGGAGGAAGAGGGAGAGGGAGAGTGTTGAGGTGTAGTTCTGGTTATGATTATTATGCAAGAAGTTGTAACTATGTTTTCGTGTGTTGCGAGTGTGGCAATACTCGGTCGCTGGGATAATGTCCGTGCTCTGTGATTACGACGCGGGCCATTGTCTTCGTGTTTTTTCATTCTCTTTCTTTCCTTCTTTCTTTCTTTTCTTTTCTTTTCTTTCATTCTTTCCTTCATTCTCTATTTCTTTCTTTCTTTCCTTCTTTCTTTTCTTTCTTTTTTTCCATCTTTCCTTCTCTTTCTTTCTTTCATTCTTTTGTTTCTTTCGCTTTGCGCGCTAGTTTTTTTTTCCTTTTTTCGGTCTCTTTGCTTGCTTGGTATTTTTTCGCTTTGTTTCTTTCTTTGTTTCTTACGCTTTGCTCGCTATGTGTTTGATATTTTTTCTTTATTTCTTTCTGTTTCATCAGTAGGTCTTTGTTCTTTTATTCATGTGGTTATCTTTCCCTTTCTCCTTCGTTTTCCAAATATTTTCTCTTCTTTTATTTCTCATTCCCCGTTCTCCACCTTTTTGCCTATCCCTTTTCTGTCCTTGTCTTAGTCTATTTGATTTTGTCATTTTCCTCATTTCGTTCTTCGCTTAAATATTCTTAACTCTTATCTCATTTTTTTGTCTTTTATCCCTATCCCTATTTGTCGCTTTTATCTCACTTTTTCTGCCTATCTCCTTCCCTGTCTATCTCCCCATTTCTGTAATTTCTCTCTCTCTCTCTCTCTCTCTCTCTCTCTCTCTCTCTCTCTCTCTCTCTCTCTCTCTCACTCTCTCTCTCTCTCTCTCTCTCTCTCTCTCTCTCCCTCCCTCCCTCTTTCTCTCTCTCTCTCTCTCTCCCTCCCTCCCTCCCTCTCTCCCTCCTTCTCTCTCTCCCTCCTTCCCTCCCTCCCTCCCATCCCCTCCCATCCCCTCCCTCTCCTCCCTCTCCTCCTCTCCTCCTCTCCCTCTCCCTCTCCCTCTCCCCATCCCCTCCCCCTCCCCCTCCCCCTCCCCTTCTTCTCCCCCACTCCTTCTCCCTCTCCCTCTCCCCCGCTCACTCTAGTCTCCATCTATAAGTCTACTCATTTGCCTATCCACCCTCTTCGTCCACCTGTCACCCCTCCCCCCCGTCCTTCGCCTCCCATCTCATTTTCTCCATTTTTTTGCCAACTTCAAGAAAGGAAAAAGTCGAAGGAGAGAGAGATGCAAATGGCTTGGTTCGTCCTCGCTCGCTTGCCCTGGAGTCGCGCGCGTTTCCCTTTCTGCGACTCGATATTCCGGCCGGAGTGTAAGCAGTGGGGGGGGGGTCTGTTGGAGCAAGAGGGTGTCTCGCCATCACTCCGTCAGATACTCGCTCAAATTTCAGTTATGTTTTTTTTTTTTTCTTGTTTTTTTCCTGATTTTTTTCGTCTCGCGTGCTCTCTCTCTCTTCTGTTCTTGATCTCTCTTTCTCTTTTTCTTTCTCTTTCTCTTTCTCTTCCTCATCTCTCCCTCTCTCCCTCCCTCCCTCCCTCCCTCCCTCCCTCCCTCCCTCCTTCCCTCCTTCCCTCCTTCCCTCCTTCTCTCCTTCCCTCCTTCCCTCCTTCCCTCCTTCCCTCCCTCCTCCTTCCCTCCTTCCTCTCCCTCCCTCCTTCCCTCCTTCTCTCCCTCCTTCTCTCCCTCCCTGCTTCCCTCCCTCCCTCCTTCCCTCCTTCCCTCCTTCCCTCCTTCCCTCCCTCCCTCCCTCCCTCCCTCCCTCCCTCCCTCCCTCTCTCCCCCACCCCCTCTGTTTCTTTCTCCATCGTCCTGTATCTTAACACAGTCCTTAGAAGTGAATCCAGGAGGCAAATATTCAGGACCCGAGAAACCGCACAAAAAAACACCGGGCCGTAAGGGTAAGCCCATGTAAATTTAAGAATTTTTAAGAGCATATACTCAAGAATACCAGAAGATGGGATGCTTTTTCTGCCGGTCGCCGCTTGCCCTCTGGTGGCAGTTTGGGGAACTATTATGACATTTGTGTTTGTTTGTTTTGGTGTGTTTCTTTTTTTCTATATTTGGTTTCTTTTTTTTTCGTTTTCAGGTATATGTGTTTCTTTTCGATTCACTGTCTCTGCAT